>NW_019396111.1:349776-386870 GCF_000591075.1 Eurytemora carolleeae | reverse complement strand
AACAATTTAAAATTTATAAATACACTAGATTGGGCACCAAGCTTTGTCTGGAAACTACAGGGAGAAGAGGAATAATAAGACGACTTTTGGACTCAGGTTAGGGCATAATAGTTCAATGAACATGGAACATAGCGTGTTTTAAACAGTTTATATTTAAAATAAATTTGTTTTCTAACAAAATTTAAAAAGAGCAGTGAATTTTTTTCTCCAACCGTTGTATGTTCTTTTTATCTGATCATACAACTGTTTTCTGTTCCTCTCTTTTAGATCTACTCATTCTAATCTCTTGTAGACAAGGGAAAAATATATCGCAATTTGGCAGTGTAATTAGACGCAATTCACTTAATAAGTGATTTTATAAGCTG
This sequence comes from Eurytemora carolleeae, assembly GCF_000591075.1. Taxonomy (NCBI): domain Eukaryota; kingdom Metazoa; phylum Arthropoda; class Copepoda; order Calanoida; family Temoridae; genus Eurytemora; species Eurytemora carolleeae. Next base: position 386,505 of record NW_019396111.1, on the reverse strand, counting down.
CTGGTAAAACTGAATACGCGTTTACAGTGTGTACCACAAACCGTGAAAATTTCTTGGTAAGTAGAGATCGAATCATCTTCTTGAGATTAGATCGATTAGAAAAATGTTATAATAATAACCTCATTTATTTAGTAATCTCAGGTGTTTGTTTGTTTGTATGGTTGATCATCATACCTCATGAACCCTTGAACCGATTTACCTCAAAATTCTAGATTAAGTGGATCGACTCTTAAAGGGGACACTCCAAGCAAAGATAGTATGTATATATTATTATCTAAATTCCTTAAATATTTATAGTTGCAAAACTACGTGTGTTTTTTTTCTAGTATCGCACGACAATCAATTTATTTAAGATTGCACTGAATCCTATTTACAAATTATTATTACAAATTATTACAAGTTATTACTTGGTCACATTGTATTTATATCAGAGATCACTTGATATTACCAATCACTGGCAGCCGTAGTAGATTTATATTTCCGAGCCGGGTCAAGGCCTTTCCGATCCAAGTTTGTACTGTACCGCACGGACATTGGGTTGATATAGCAGACAATTAACAGGACTAGCCGGTGCAACAAGGTTGACGCGGTCAGACTTTATGATTTATATATGTTAAATTTACTTTTACTTATGGGACAGAGGTGCGTGATATAAAGTTTTACTGAAGAAATATTTAAAACTGTTGAACCTGCAAGTTTAGCTGGTGCTAGGGAGAGTAATCTATTGATATCCTGGAGACTGAACTGTCTCGTTCTAGATCCAGTCCAGAGAAGGGATAATCCGAACTGAAGAGAAGATATCCCTCCCCAGGAGTTCATGAAATCCTTCTCTCCAGGTAGTTTAAGATCTGGAGTACAGGGGGAATGGTCGGAAACCACCATATCTATGTCTCCCTAAACCAAGAAGAAATGAGAAATTATTAAATATGAACAAGAACTATTTCTTTTCTTCTTACCTGAACTAAAGCTTCCCAGAGTTGATCTTGGTTACTCTTCTCGCGAATAGGAGGACAGCACTTAAACTAATCCAGCAATCAAATGATCAATTTATCTTTAACATTTTTCATTTATTGGTCCAATGACCAATTTATGGGTCAAGTCATCAGTTTATTGGTCAAATGATCAATTCATGAAATAAATGAAAAATTTATCTATCAAATGATTAATTTAGTTCAAAATAATCCATATATATTGATTACATATTAAATGGATGGTTTGTCTAATGATTAAATGATAGATTTATTTGCTGAATGATCGAATTTTAACTTGATAATTGATAATTTACGATTGATAATTGATTGATTGATTATCATTCCTAAGTTTCACTTTTAGGAATGGTTTCCGAGGATTCCGAGTTTAGGTTTAGATAATTGATTGATTTAATGATTCATATTTCTGAGTTTTAAGTTTATGTAATTGTTAGGAATGATTTAGGTTTATGTAATTGATTGATTAATTGATTGGTTGATTAATATTCCTGAGTTGCATTGTTAGGAATGGTTTCTGAGTTTAGGTTTAGATAATGATGGCAGGTCTCAACAGTGAGAGGAATTCCTTCTTTACGAGCTTTTCTATGATACAAGAAAACATTTTCTAGGATACAAGAAAACGTTTTCTAGGATACAAGAAAACATTTTCTAGGATACAATAAAACATTTTCTAGGATACAAGAAAACATTTTTTAGGATACAAGAAAACATTTTCTAGGATACAAGAAAGCATTTTTTTTAAATTAAGTAATTATTGTTTTATAAAATACTAGCTGCTAAACCCGACGTTGCCCAGGTTTATTTTTTTAATCTAATTTACTCCCGCCATTTACTCGTGCTTGGTACAGTGGTAGGCGATTATATCAATACAATGAAACTGACTTTATTTCAATTTTGATTTATATGAAGCTTTTAAACAACATGGATACACAAAAAAATGGAAATCAAGAGAAGAAGCTGTCAATTAAAAAAGCTTCTCTTTGATTACTTGTTAACTCGTAATTCGAAAAAAGCTTGTTAACAATCAAAACTTAAATAAAAAGTCGTCTTCATTATATTGATATAATCGCCTACCACTATATAGTCATGATTGTAGAAAAAAAGTGCCCGGTGTTGCCCGTGGAATTTCAAACATTTCAATTTTTTAAGCCTATGCCATTCCTTGGGTACTTATTGTTTCTTCCCTAAAAAATGTCAGCCAGTTCTGTCCAGTCCTTTGGCCCGCTATAGCGAACATATAAATGTATATATGTATATATAGATATATACATATATATATAGATAACAAAAAATACAACAAAAAACATTTGCTCCGACATACTTTAAAAGCTACAGTAAAACTTTGGAATGGTAAGACGACATTAAAGCGATCTTAAACATACTTGTTCTTGTTATAAAGAAAAAAATGACTAGTAAATTAAAAATCAAATGATACAGTGAGGTTGATAAAACTGCACAACTGCTGTTTATCTTGTTCATTGAACTATAAAAAATCATAACTTAGGTATAACAGTTGCCTTTCTGCTCGGAAGAGGGTGATTTTTAATCAGAGTCCGAATTTCATGAATTTGAGCCGCGTCTCAAATCCGCCAAAAACTGGTTTAAAATTGAGCGCCGACTTAAATCTTGAACTATTGAATAAAATTTTAAGTTGAACCTTCCAAAATTGAGCCGCGTCGCAATTTAAGCCGCAGCTCAAATTCGGCCTCAGGTCACTTAAATCTCAAACAAACTGATTATTCACCTCAAACTTTTTTTTCTAATCCATACATCTTTACATTTTAAAACCGTAAACCTTTGAAATTTTATCAGGCAGAATTCAAATTGAAATCTTAAAGGCTTACATCATCAGATCGCAAAGATATAAGAATTAGAAAATTAAGGTTTGAAGAAAGTAATTAATAAGTTCTTTAGTTGTTACTCCTTGCATCCGACCTGATGGCGGGGAGAGCAGATGCTGCTGAGAGATGAACAATATGGCAAGGAACTCTGGTCTTCCTAAACATAATACTATGCATGGTGTGTCCCAAAAAATGGTGATCGTGAGGTTTGCAGTTTTTTGTATTTAAAAGTCGGAAATTTCGGCCCAACTTATGATTTTAATTCTGAAAGTTTTTTTCACTTTCATAAAGTGTTTTTCTTTAAATTCTTTAAAAACTACAGTTGTCATCAAAACAAAAAAGAAGACTTTTCTACCAACATTTCTAACAGCAGAGACACAAAAACATATAAACATCTTCTCTTTGTTTACTTGTAAACTTGTAATTTGACAAATTCTTAAGGATCAAAACATTATTCATAAAAAGTCGTCTTCATTGTATTGATATTATCTCCGGCCACTTTAAAGTAACATATACTTTTTTAAGTAATCTATTATTACTTTGAAGTAAAATATGATATAATGCTTATAGTTTCCCCTCTTTAAATATGGAAAGCACATGCAGTGAGTTCTATAAAACTTTAAAATAGGGGAAGTACAATTAAGCAAAATTATGTATTTTTTAAGTTTAAAAAAAGGCAAATAGTTTTGCCAACATATTAAGTGAAATGGGTCTGTGTGCACTGCATTACTATGATTCATGTTCATTGGAACATTTAAAATTGTAACTTTAGTTTAACAGTCGTCTTTCTATTCCTAAGTTTTCTGGGTTTCACTGAATAATAATCTGTGTTCTACCAATAAAACTTAGCGTTTTTAATCTCCATTTCTCATTCCATGGATCCTTGTTCTTTTTGCTGAGTTATTTCTTGATATTTGTTGGCAGAAACATGAGTTGTTACCTAGCTAGTTCAATGATTAGATTGATTGCTTTAAGCTCCATCTCTTCTGGTCTTGAAAGCAGGAAAGTCGAGTAATTGTTCGGATCTCCAGTTTGTTCCTCAGAACCCGTCTTAAATACAATTCTTTATTTTATTTTAATCTTGTTTCAACAAGTTTTAATCCTTTTTGTTTCCAAGTCTTCTAACCTACCCAATCCCTTGAATTACTCAATCCTTTGAACAACCCAATCCCTTGAACTACTTAATCCTTTGAACTACCCAATCCTTTGAACTACCCAATCCTTTGAACAACTTAATCCCTAGGACTACTCAATCCATTGAACTAACCAATCCCTTGAACTACCCATTCCCTTGAACTACTCAATTCCTTGAACAACCCAATCCCTTGAATTACATAATCCCTTGAATACTCAATCCCTTGAACTACTCAATCTCTTAAACTAACCAATCCCTTGAACTAGGCAATATCTTGACCTACCAAATCCCTAGAACTATCCAATCACATGACCTAACCATTATTTGAAATACTTAATTTCTTGACCCCTCCCTAACCTACCAAATACCCAGATCTCTGTGGTTAACCGTGTATTCTAATTCTACCCTACCCTGAGTGTCTAAGTGGTCCTAGTACCTCTGACTCTGAATGAAAGAGAAGTGAAGCTCCTGTTCCCTTGAGCTGAGCAAGGGCTAGGAGAAGATCCTCCTCCGTTACAGCAGGGAATTCATCCACACCAGAGTGTATCAGGAAACACTGAGTATAGTCAAATAGTCAAACCATTAATCAGACAATACTCGTTAAAAAGATTTTCGGAAAATCCGAATTCCGGACGTGACACACATTGGAGTTGACAATTTTCGGAAAATATTTAAATAACATTCACTTTATAAAGTGTGAGGTGAGGCCTTTGAAGACATTGAAGACTACTTTTAAGATGGTCGAGCGCTGCGGCTACGATAGACCAAGGAGCCTAACGCTACTGTAAGGAGGATAAGTGTTTCGATCTATGAAACCTACGGTAATTGTCTTTCCGGGTTTTTTTTCCTATCTCCTTATCCATGTTCTCAAATATCAAATGTAATTTTCAACCAAATATTCTGGTTTGAATGGTCATGGTATTTCCTTGAAGCCTGGAACTCCAACATGAACCATCTCCTTGAGGTTCCCTGAGTTACCAGGAATAACTCCTCCCCAGAATCCAACATCAACCCAACACTGTCCTGCTGCAGCAGACACCTAGAGAACTTAGATCTCAAGAATTCATTTAATGATTTCAAAATTGCGCATACTTTAGTTTTGAGGTTGTTGATGGTTGTTGTCGGTGGAATACTGTTGAGAGGCATATCTACCAGGGTTGTTACTCCACCAGCAGCTGCAGCACGGGTTGCTGTTGTAAACCCTTCCCAATCCGTCCGTCCTAAAATCCGATTGACAAAAATAAGACTTTTTTTTGTTTAACAGTTTTTAAATCGTGAAACCGAAGGGGAATAGGGACTGATCGGGATCAGAGAAAAATTATAAATTAGTATTTTAAATCCAACCTGGTTCGTTGATATGAACATGGCTGTCCACCACTCCAGGCATGAGAACCTTACTCCCAGTATCCACCACCTTCCAGTCCTTCTCCAGGGGGTGATCAATATCATGTACTCCAACAACCTTCCCACCTTGAACCAGGACTACTGCAGGTTTCAGTCCTACACCATCCACTAGAACCTTCTCTCCTCTGTATACTTTCATTTTATCTAGATATATATCATTATTCATTCATAATTATTTTGAATCATTTCCTAATTATTGACTAACATAATTCCTTCAATTTATATTTTTAAGTTTGAACATCGAGTTAAGTCGATTTAGCTAGAGCTATTCCAACTAGAAGTTTTAACCTCTGCCTGATCGGATGAACTAAAGTATTTGCTATAATATGTATTTTATTTCATATTTGTAAACCCTGTGCAATTTCAAAAAGTTGTCCTTTCTGTGGAATTGTTTTCATATTAACACATTGTTAGCTTTTTCAATTCTCGTGACGCCAAATTTAGATCAATTATTTCAGGGATTTATTGAAACATATCTTCTCTCTCCTTATCCGTTCTTACATCTGCAGTATAATCGGTTATCCCTGGAGCAGAGCTGGATCAGCAAATCTTAATTCTTTATATCATGCAATATACTCATTCATCAAGAGAACTTCGTAGTTTATAAAGCTATTTCATATTAGAGATAGATAAAAGTTCTTACATTACGCTGGTTCTTCAAAAAAATCGAAATACAATTCAATTTAAAAAGGTTGGAATCTTTCACAGTATTTGTGTGGTGTCTTTTAAAAGACCAAAAAATTTAAAAGTTGAGGAAAAATTGAGCGCAACTATATAGTGATGTGCAATAAGTTGGTTTGTTTTTAAGGGGGTTTTAAGGGTTTTAAAGTTCCCTGAGAAGTTTCACAAATTTCAAAATTGTTTATTCTAAACATTTGGTTTTCTTACACCTTACACTGAGCCTAAGAGAAAACATATTGAAAAAAGACGGGTATTTTATTTGTAATAAGAACTATTCAGAATAGGTTATTTAATACGCGATAATTGTACATCAGAAAAATATTTCTTATATAAATGAAGTACCGTCTTCAAAGCATGTATAATCATATGGTAGGGCGGGCAGTGTTAGTTATAGTTATTTCATACTCCATGGTTTTTTTTCTTTGGATATAAACATTGCAAACTTCAACATATAATACAGATTTGAAAGGTTGGAAGTTTTATTGAATATCTTAAACTGAACCAAAATGCATATACTGTGGCCTGCACCTGGATAACTGAACCTAAACCTGTAGCATCCACATCTAGGAGCAACTTAACGAAACCTGAAATTAAAAAGAAACTCGCAACGCATCTGATTCAAAACCAGTATACACAACAATCATCAAACATAATGATACACCGAATTAATTCTCTAAGAACGGAAAATGGATATGTTAATATTTAATAAGCAATTTTTTTGCGTACATGGTTTAAGCAAGATCAGTTTCAGGATTTAAGTCATAGTAGGGGGAGGGGGGGGAACAAATATTTGCGCGAATAACGGAAATTTTTTTACTTCCCCNTTGAGACATCCCTCCCCCCTCATGTTTTGCAAAGGAAGTGCATGATTTACAACCAAATACAGGCAGAATCCATTTCATCCTTTTTTCTCTTTGTATGTTTGGACATAAACCTGAGAGGTCCCCTTTCCATTTTGATCCTTTAAAGAAACTATTAAATAATTATAGAGAGATATTGATTTTTAGAACCAGAAGATATCCACTCTCCGTGGAACTAAATTTGCTTTAAAAGGGTCACAAAGAGTCCTGAGGCCTAATTTAAAAAATTTAAACCGCGTCGTTGAATCGCCAAAAAACCGGTTCCAATTGAGCGCCGCGCCGGCTCAAATCTCTAAACATTGAATACAATTTCAAGTGGAAACACCCATGTTTGAGCCGCGGCTAAAATTCTTTAAATTCTGTCGCTGAGCATATTAACTTTTATCATTTAAGCGGAATGTTTCTGGTTAAAATAAAGATGTGTTTATTTTTAATTTGTTCAGAGAGAAAGGGGCGACCGTTAAACTAAATAAAAGTAACAAAATTGCAGAAATCGGAGGAGGGGGAGGGTAGGTAGTTTTGAGTAATGGTCTGCTGCATCCCGCTTAAATGCTTAAATGCATGGTTGGATTTTATATTTTGTTAGATAATCAAGGACCTGCTCTAATTTACAACAATATTACAGAGCGTCCCATATCATATTAGATTATCTCCAAGCTTTAAGGCCAAAATACACACATAATACTCGAAAAACCTAGTATTTTCTGCAAGAAAACTTTTATAAAAAACCTTCAACGTTTTTTAAAAATGATTTATTGTTTTAAAATTTTCTGATTAGTCCCTAAAATCGCAATTTTGAGCTATACTCGATCTAATATGATGTGGGTCACCCTGTACAAAAATTACGCAAGTTAGAAGTGTTCAAACGTCGTCTTCTTTATAACTTTCGTCAAGTGAGAAGTGGCAGGGGTGTAAACAGAATTAATCTGAGGGGACACGGTGCAAAAATTTCGCGAGACCAAAAAAAATACATCGTAAACCAAACTCTGCACGCTTTCACGCAAAAGTCTTTTTAAATTTTTCTAATCGTCTTTTAAACTGTATAGGGCTACAAAATAGTATATAAAGTGAGTTTGTAAGTTAAAGTCAAAGAACAAGGCAGTACGACATCTCAAAGTCGACACTGTGTTGAAGATTAATGCATGATTTTTTAGCTTTCTGGATCCTTATGCAGTGTAACACATATATAGAGTGTCCCAAAAAACATTCAGTGACGATTTTGATATCGTCTTTGTAATTGATTTATTGATTTAGTATGGTGATGCATATATACTAGGAAATATGTAATAAGTAGATATGTCGTCTGCTAGAGTAAATCATGTGTTTGTTTATGGGTTGATTGCAGGGAAATTATGGAGTACAATGCTAATTCTTAACAAAGACGATTTCGAAATTACACCCTGCTCAACATTTCACATATACATATAAAGAGCTAGATCTGTCCTCAAGCACCCTGAACTAACGAGAGAGAGATGCATTCGGTTTCTTTCATTTGAAATCAAATTCAACAGTCTTAAGACTTACAGATTTGTTTATATAATACTTTTCCATTCAAAATGGATATGCCAACAAAAAAGTATTTACATAAAAGGCTATAAAATTATGTTAAAGGGGTCAAATTGTGATCGAAAGTCACAGTTTTCTGAAATATTGACAGAACCGTTAAATCCACGTGGAAGGCTTGTAAGCGTGAAAATATCTGCACTTGAGATTTTTTGTATTGAGTCCAGACTCCAGGCACGATACTGTTTTCCCAAAAATAATAAAAAACCGTGAATTTTTTAAAAGCTTTAAGAATACATATCCTCGTGTAATGATATAATTCTCGATGTATGTCCTTAATTGTTTCTTTTACACATTCGTCTAATCAAAATAAAATAGTAAATGCACCATTTCTAAAAACTCTGCTCATCTTCTGTTCTTGTAAACTCTATCCAACTCTTCCATACCACATGCTTGGTTTCGGCAGGAGGGGTAGAGTAATAATTATAAAAAAAAAATATAAATATAAATAAAATATTAATAAAGAAAAATCATAATTTTACATTGGAAGGTTTTTTTCAAATTTCTATCCGTTGTTAAAAGATAAATCCGAACCAGATCTAAAAAATGTTCCTACAGTGGTCGGCAATTATATCAATACAATGAAGACGATTGTCTATTAATAATGTTTTGATCCCTAATAATGGTATTTTTTAAATTTCAAGTTTACACGTAAACAAAGATAAGCTATTAATCCTAAAGTAATCTTAAAGTCTTTGTTTAAATGTTTAAGTGCATTTCTCCTTTTCGAAACCTTGGTAGAAATCAAAATTGAAATAAAGGTCGTCTTTATTGTATTGAGATAAAAGACGAAGACGTACTTTGCTGCAGTCGAGGAAGTGCCAAAGTGGCAGCATGATCCAACTGAAAAACCAGATTTTCATAGACATTTAAACCATGGTTTTCTTAAACAATCTTTTTTTTTTAAATATAGAAAAATTTCAATTAATTTATAATAATAGTAATAATATGAAATCCTCACCGACACTATTAAAGAGACCGTAGACGTAATTTCAAGTGACCCTCAAAAGTATGGATTAAATATCCTTGTTTATGTGTTTGAAAACTGTTTATTTGCATTTGATGTTTCTCTAACAAAGTGATTTTGAATATATACACATTTGAGACATTAACTTCCACATTTGAGACATTAACTTCCACATTTGAGACATTANATAAAGGTACAGATCCAGCAGACCACTTCTAATTCTAGAAATAGGGAATAAAGGCATATTTGGTTTTGAGAATGTTACTAGCATGTTCACATAATAATTGCCGCGTAGGTTGCAGACTTTTTTTATCATGTTTATTCCACCACTCTGTTTAAAGCGGAGAATAGAGGTTGCTTATTATTAAATGACTTTATTCGAAAAGTTCTAAATTTTTATTGTAGTTTATTCTTATGTACGAATAAACATAGATAATCTAGAAGTTAGTTTGAAATCAGCTGAGCTTGATTGATAAGAAGACGACCTGTTGGAGTCTTTTCCACTCCACTCTCTTTACTATAAATAATCTGACCAGCCAGAACGGTTTGGTAAACTACTCCGAGTAGGTTTAAATCCAAGTATGGAGTAATCTTGTTCTTGTGAAGAATACTCTCCAACTTGACTGAAAATGTTTCCGTTGGATCCCAGATTACAAAATCAGCATCAAACCCTACAGCTATCCGTCCCTTCCTTCCTGCCAAACCTGTAACAATTTAAAATTTATAAATACACTAGATTGGGAACCAAGCTTTGTCTGGAAACTACAGGGAGAAGAGGAATAATAAGACGACTTTTGGACTCAAGTTAGGGCATAATAGTTCAATGAACATGAAACATAGCGTGTTTTAAACAGTTTATTCCTGGTGTTAGTAACCTATTCAACCCTGGTGTTAGGAACCTATTCAACTCTGCTTGTTGGGAACCTATTCAACCCTGGTGTTAGTAACCTATCTAGCCCTGGTGTTAAGAACCTATTCAACCCTGGTGTTAGGAACCTATTCAACCCTGGTGTTAAGAACCTATTCAACCCTGGTGTTAGGAACCTATTCAACCCTGGTGTTAGGAACCTATTTAATCCTGATGTTAGGAACCTATATAGCCCTGGTGTTAGGAGAAGTATGGGAACCCAAACTGATTTAATAGATTTAGAATGATATATCTTCCAACCCTGGGGTCATACAACTCTATTCAGAAAGATTTCAGAAGCTAAATTTTACAAATTTCGGGTCACCAAGATCCTGGACTGACAATAATCTATTCAAACAAATTTCCTTTCCATTTTCCAGCCAAAATTTAGACGCTTCTCGCCTTTTGAAATTTTGTTTTCCAACCGACTTCTAGAAGATTTTCTAAAGAGCCCTGACAGGAAACCTTATCACTTTCTAGCTCCCATTCAAACTAAACCCCTCTTTTCTCTCATACTAACCTGAGAATCACTTCAGAGACAAAGATTCTCAAACATTAAGCATGGGTTGACAGAATATTTTAGATTTTGCCTTTTTACCATATTAGATCAATCTGGGCGCAGTAATTGATCCGTTTCCTACCCCGGGTTTACATTGATCATAAATCTAGAATAATAAAATCAGTGAACCGGTTTAACACGTATAATCTCATATTTAATCATTGATATATAACCGACATTATTCTAGTTCAGACAAATAATATGTAAACTCTTGATGATTAGGAAGCAGAAAGTCAAACATTGCAAAATATCTCCAGTTGCAGAAAGTACAGCTATTCCCAGCTCAATGCTTCAATAATCTAAATATTTGCCTCACACCCACTACCCTTAAAAAAAATTTTATCGTGGATTTTGAAAATTGTGAAAAATAGAATTTTTATTGAGGCTAATTTTTGAAAATAAGATCATTCTTAAACCTTACCTGGGGTCACGCGAGGTTCCACAAAACATTTGGGCCTGATCGGTTCAGCCGTTTTGACGTTTATTTGATACAAACGGACAGACAGACAAACAGACAGACAGACAAGCAAATTATGTATATATAGATTGGTTATTTCATTATCACAAAATCCGCGAAACCTCTCTCTAGAAAAACACGCAACCTCAGAAAAGAAAAACCTTTTTAACCTAGAATTTGGCTGATGTTTATCTTTAAAAAAAGATAATTCAATTGTTCTCTATAGTGAGGCTCATAAAATTTTGGAGTTAAGATTTGAAATAGTCCAGTTAACTAGTGTGTATTTCTATAACGTTTTCCAGTAGTGGAAATGGGCAAGTCACAATAAAAAAAATCACCAGATTTCCAAATAATAAACACGGATATCTAATTCATTCTTGATCTTCGACAAAGCTTTTAAGGGTACAGTTGTAACTCAGGTATTGTTATCTTTGCTTGGAGGAGCGGGTACAGGGGCACCACACCATTTTTTCGTCCGCACCACAAATGACGTCACAATTTACGATACGATTATTTCTTCCGACCACACCTTTTTTTCGTCCGGGCGTGCTTCTGTGTTTTATTATGTATATTTTTCTATCCTATAGTGCTTTTTTCAAACTTAGGCAACGTGATGTTATTCAATATGATTTGATTATGTTTAAAATGCACTTTGTTAGAAAAATAAAACGATTTTATTTATTTTATTTAGCACAAAACGGAAAATACCTATTTTTTGTCCAGACCACACACTTTTCTGTTATTTTCTTATTTTACTCCTAAATTGCAACTTTTAGGTGATTGTGACTGGGATTTTTTAGAATCTAAAACTAAAAATTTACATGTTTTGGTAAGGAACATAGCAAATGGTTTTGATTTGCTCGAGGTAGTATGAAATAAAAATTTCTATGAATTGTTTTATGCGTATTGTACCTTCATAAGATGTTCTTCTTAAAAGAATACAGGATAAAATATTTAAAACCTTTATACACAATATGACGTGGCTCAAAATTCTAATAAAATAATGTGAAGTACTTTTAAAAAATGTAAACAATGCAGGACGAAAAAAAGTGTGGTCGGACGAAATGATGGTGAATTGTGACGTCCTTTGTTGTCGGACGAAAAAAAGGTGTGGTGTGCCTTCCCTGCCTCTTAGGAGGGTCATTTGAAATCACGCTTACGGTCCCTTTCAGTGTTCCTGAATCCAAAGAACGAATATCAAATAAATATCAAATCTTTGTTTATCTTTGAAACTTTTAAATATGAAACTAATCTAAGCCGAAATATATAAATTTCATATTTGGACCAAGTCTAATTTCCTCCTCTTGTATAAGTATATACGCCTGGTATGAGAGAATGAGACGGTGCTCTGCATAATACAGGATTCTAAGAAAGGTTTAGGAGCAGTCAATGCATTGTTGTCAAACTGTGGAACTAAAGGTTAAAGTTGTGAATACAAAACCCCGCCCTTTCTCCTCATCCTTCCACCATCTCTCCTCTTCCTTCCACCATCTCTCCTCTTCCTTCCACCATCTCTCCTCTTCCTTCCACCATCTCTCCTCTTCCTTCCACCATCTCTCCTCTTCCTTCCACCATCTCTCCTCTTCCTTCCACCATCTCTCCTCTTCCTTCCACCATCTCTCCTCTTCCTTCCACCATCTCTCCTCTTCCTTCCACCATCTCTCCTCTTCCTTCTACCATCTCTCCTCAATCTCCCAATATCTCTCCTCTTCCTTCCACCATCCATCTCCCCTCTTCCCTCCACCATATCTCTTCTTCCTCCCACCATCTCTCCTCTTTCTCCCTCCTCCTTTCCTCTTCCTCCCACCATCTCTCCTCTTCCTTCCACCATCTCTCCTCAATCTCTCAATATNGGTATATCTTCCCTTGGGAGTAAAGGAAAGGTTAAGCAAAACAGTTTCGGTCTATTAAACCGTAATTAGTTGAGTTTGAAACCTTATCCTTTCAATCAATTTTACACATATGCTTAGTTCACTCTTTCATCTAGAGAATACAGAATATTAATTAGTAATCAATTATCTTTTAACAGATCCAACATATAGTTAAACTACCTTGTTTAACTGTCAACTAGGAATTTATAGTATAATTGTATCAGATTTCCTGCCACTAAACACAAAGAAAAGATATTGAAAACAAGACAATATTTCAATGTTTGAACGAAACAAGTTTTATTAAACAATATTTGTTTATTTATGTCTTTTGTGACTTAACATTTATCATTGATGTAACATTTGTTTAGATCTGCAGGAGGTTGAGTCCCAAATATCTTGGAGGGATCAGTAGATTGATTAATGGATTAATGATCATTGTTTAAAGGGACTGTACACGTAATTTTAGCTGATTCTCAAATTATAGATCAAGGGGGATTCACAACGGTACCTCTTTAAACTGTGTCAGTGAAAAAAAAACTTTAAAAGGAAGCGAAAAAAATTGAGTCTTTGCCACAACCTTTGATTTTCTAAATCCTACTTTTTTGCAACCCCATGTGGTAGACCTCAGATATTATAAACTATGAATTCTGTTAATAGATAAATAGACAGATAGATAGATAGATAGATAGATAGATAGCTAGATAGATAGATAGATAGATAGATAGATAGATAGATAGATTAGAACTATATTAGATCCCCCCAAGGGATGATCTGAACTGTATTTATTAACTAGTGATTACAAGCTAAGAACTAATAATATCCTTAGATAAGAAATATTATCTACAGCGTGTCAGCGACACTCCCGACCCCCGACACACTTACCAGTAGGTGGAGAACTTATTCCTTCTTATTATATATCATTGGTTTAATCCCATATATCAGATCATTGATTCCATTCACATATATCAGAACATTGGTTTCATTCACAAATATAAGATCATTGGTTTCATTCACAAATATCAGTTCATTGGTTTAATTTACAAATATCAGATCATTGGTTTATTCCCATATATCAGATCATTGGTTTAATCCCATATATCAGATCATTGGTTTCATTCACAAATATAAGATCATTGGTTTCATTCACAAATATCAGATCATTGATTTAATTTACAAATATCAGATTAATGGTTTCATTTACAAATATCAGTTCATTGGTTTAATTTACAGATATCAGATCATTGGTTTCATTCACAAATATCAGATCATTGGTTTCATTCACAAATAACTTTGCGTTTCATGAAAATGGCAACTTTTAAACTCATTTAATAAACGCTCGATAGATTGAAAGGTGGGTTTAAATTATTAAATGTAAGCTAACACTTGTTTCCAGAAAGTTTATCATATTTTTGGAAATAATTCAATGTAAAATTTACAACAGTCACCGACAGTTCTCTTGTCTGAGGTACAATCTGTTGGAAATATACAGTACTCACTATCCACATATCCGTGTATACATACACCTTACCCTCGTCCATCCATGCAATTGATCCATCCATACCCTTTATCCATCCTACCATACCCTTTATCCATCCTACCATACCCTTTATCCATCCTACCATACCCTTTATCCATCCTACAATACCCTGTATCCATCCTACCATACCCTTTATCTATCCTACCCCTTTATCCATCCTACCATACCCTTTATCCATCCTACCATACCCTTTATCCATCCTACCATACCCTTTATCTATCCTACCATACCTTTTATCCATCCTTCTATACCCTTTATTCATCCAACCATATTTTTATCCATCCTACCAAAACCTTTATTCATTCTTCTATACCCTTTAGTCATTCTACCATACCCTTTAGTCATTCTACCATACCCTTTATCCATTCTTCTATGTCCTTGATTTAATCATCCATACCCTTTATCCATCCTATTATACCCTTTAGTCATCGTATAATACCTTTTATCTATCCTATTAAACCGTTTATCCATTCTACCATACCCTTTATTCATCCTACCATACCCTTAATCCCTCCTTCCATACCCTTTATTTATCCTACCATACCCTTTATTCATCCTAACATACCCTTTATCCATCCTACCATACCCTTTATCTATCCTACCATACCCTTTACTCATCCTACCATACCCTTTATCCATCCTACAATACCCTTTATCCATCCTACCATACCCTTTATCTATCCTACCATACCCTTTATCTATCCTTCCATACTCTTTATCCATCCTACAATACCCTTTACTCATCCTACCATACCCTTTATCCATCCTACAATACCCTGTATCCATCCTACCATACCCTTTATCTATCCTACCATATACCCTTTATCTATCCTACCATACACTTTATCCATCCTACCATATCCTTTATCCATCCTGCCATACCCTTTATCCATCCTACCATACCCTTTATCTATCCTACCAAACCGTTTATCCATCCAACCATACCCTTTATTCATCCTACCATACCCTTTATCCATCCTACCTTACCCTTAATTCCTCCTTCCATACCCTTTATCCATCCTACAATACCCTTTACTCATCCTATCATACCTTTTATCCATAAGTTCATACCAGTTATTTAACCTTATATTCTGTAAAATCAACTAAATATATAGTATGTGTTATTTTTAAATTTTATTATCAAGTCGAACTTAATCCTTTTTTGTTGTGGTAAACGTAAATAGCCCCACATCTAAGAAATGGTAAAACTAATGGCTTCATTTTTGTATGAAGGAAATTCTCCCAAAGTCTACCAAAAATAACAAAGAATCGTTTAAGTATTTGATTCCTATTGGTTTAATGGCGACGTAAGAAAGGTAGCTAGGTATAGAAGTATACTCGAGTTCTGCACTGTACAGAACCTGATTAAAATAGAAATATATTTATAGCGTTTGAAACCTGAAGAACTACAGTTTATGACCTGGAACCAAGAGGTTGTATTTGTATCATTTATTTTCGTAATAATTCATAATTGAAAACATTGAATAAGCAAACTAGATAGAACAGCAAGAATGTTTAGTATGGAGCAAAGGAAGATGTATATCTTGTATTAAGTTATCTAGACAATATATTATAAACAAGTTGGAAAAGAATGTGTGCAGAGTGCTTACAGTGCCGAATTTGCAAGTGTGGTTATAATTAGGAAGGGAGGGGGGGAGGGGGGACATTTGTAGTAGTTTCCCCTGGAAACTTTATAATTTAATTCAACTTAGGATATAACAGTTATAAATAATATATAGATATTTGCACTAAAGTTTGATATGTAAGACTAGTCCATGTCTGTGATTATGTCATCATCCTCATCATCATCTTCAACATCAACCTCGTTCTCAGATACGTCCAGAGAACTGTTCTTATCCACTACTTTACCCATGAAACTACGGATTTCATCAAAGTATCCGATCTCGTCCTCAGTTCTCACACTCTCAGGGCTATCAACGATTTCCGATGGATCGGAGAACATTTCATGTTTCTTGAGATGTCGATCAAGGTTTGTTTGTTGTCCAAAACATCGGTCACAAAGAGGGCATTTGAAGGGTTTCTCTTTGTTGTGTATGTTCCTAACGTGTCTCTGTAGGTTTGAAGATATGGAGAAGGATCTCTCACAGTATTTGCATTTATAGGGTTGCTCTCCTGTATGTGTTCGTAAATGTCTGGTAAGGTTTGCAGATCTAGGGAAAACTTTCCCGCAAAACTTGCAAGCATATCTATCCTTGGACTTATTATGGGACCCGGAGAGGATATCCTGATAGCATCCCAACCTTCCCAGCAAGGGAATGGAGTTTTGTAGAAAAGGAGAAGAATGGAGGGGAGACATGAAGGGAGAAGGAAAGGGCATAGGGCGTGGTGCTATCGGAGGAAGGTTGGAGGAGAGTGAATGATGGAAGGATGAATAAGGAGGTTGCTGCATTCTATACATTGCTCCCAGTAGGAAAGGGTTGACTGGTCGAGGGAAGGGTAGAGTTGAATCCTGGGGAGGAAGGGATGGGAGTGGATAGGGTTGGGAGCAGGGTAAATTCTGTTCAGAGGATTTCGGGAAAAGGGAAACTTGAGTTACGGGAACAAAAGACTTTCCTGACCCCACAGGTTTAAATCCCCGAGGCTCTTCTAGTTCTCTTGGTTCAGATCCCTGGTCTCGGGGGGATTCTGCTCTTTCAATACATTCTTTTGTGAACAATTTTCCCTCTTCTTTTCTACTGTTCTCTTGAAATGATCCCTCTATTTCTGTATCGGATTGAAGACCATTCTCCGGAACTTCGTCCTTTCTTGGTGTGCTCAAATCTAGAGGTTTTTCTTTGGGTTTTACCAGCTTCTCCGGCTCTCTGTCAGACTTGTTCCTATTAACGTCAAATCCCTGGATTCTTTCTTGCAGGTTGGTATTGTCCTCAACTTCTTTCTTTATTTGCACTTTTTCTAAACTGTTTTCTATCTCATTGTTAACACCTGAACCCTCCTCGCTGTCACAATTCTTTCTAAAATTTCCATTAAGAAGTCGTTGTCTGAACTCCTCTATACTCCGGAAATCTGAGATATTAGATTTAATATTCTCCAGTTTTCTCTCCTGGAAAAGTTTGTTGTGTGTGCTGGTGATGATTGAGGACTTGTTGTCCACCATGGTTGGGTTCTCCACGGGTTCAGGGCTAGAAACTGTGTTAGGAGACAGGATTGGTTTACCATTCAAATGGTTCATAGCCATTCGCTGCAGCATGGTCGGGAACATCATGTGGGGGTTCTGCAGGAAAGGAAACCCTGTATTCCCGTTAGGACCGAACAGGTTCTGTAGATGACTAGAAAAGGGAGGTTGTAGGAAGGATGCTCCGGGTCCAAACTTGTTCATGCTTCCAGGTAAATGACTGAAGTGTCCGTTACCGTTTCCCATGTGTTCTTGTCCAGGTAGATCTAGGGGATGTTTAGGAGGACCGTGGAGAAACGGAGACGGAGTTGAATCACAGAATCTTCTGTGTTTAGACAGGGATGTAACGGTGCTGAATGCCTGTCCGCATTTATGGCATTTGATCTGCATTCTGCAGTTTGCATGCATTCGCTTATGTCGGCATAGGTTTGAGAACTGTGTGTAACTCTTGAAGCAGACCTCGCATCTGAATGGTTTGACCGAACTGTGAATGTGAGTATGCTGTTTCAAACCACTGGATGTTGCAAACGTTTTTCCACACTCAGGACAAGCATGGCATCTGGCCCCGACGTGAGTGGTTCTAATGTGTCTTTGCAGATTGCTAGGATCTGTGAAGACTTTATCACAGTTTTCACATGGAAATCTTCTAAACTCTCCGTGTATCATCTTGTGTCGGAGAAGGTTTGGTCTCCATGCGAACCCTTTACTGCAGTGCTCACACTTGTATTTATCAGGTTCGTATCTATGGTTATCGACCATATGCTTATCCAATCTGAAAAAATAGAATAAGATAAATTTTACCTAACTCGTTTTAATCGAAAAACTAAATCATCAACTGCTTTGAAGTAAAAAAAACAAAAAAAAACATACGAAATAAGATAAAAATAAAAATTTCAGATTTGGAAATTTGGCGGGAATAAATAAATGCGAAAACTGGACTTAGACCTTAGATATTACGAAACCTTACTTAGAATTTTTATTTTGTAAATACTAGATTTTGAATAGCTAGAGAATATGAAAAGTAACACCTAGACATTTTTATGCACAATATGGAACATGAAGGAGTTATTCAAACAAAAAAGACAAAAAGAGTCCTGAATAAAAAAATGTCCTGTGGAATATAATTAATTAGATTAGATTTGACTATAAAGATTTTAACTTACATGTAAACATCCGGGAAAACTTTGTCACAAACCAGACACTTGATTCCGTTCTCCTCGACCTCCAGGGCCTCGTCCTCCTCCCTGTCCTCGATCCTCTCCTCGTGTCGTCCTTCGTCCACCCCTCCATCCAACTGGATCGGATCCCTATCTCCTAGACAAAGCTCTTCGTCCGGACGAATATCTCTCAAAGTCTCGTAAAAGATTTGTCCTGCCAGGAGAACATGTTTCAGATTCTGTTTCTCTTTCTGTCTCCGGACAAACTTGAGCCAGGTTCCGAACTCTGAAGCATCCAGGAACCCTCGGATACCAGCACTGGGAACCAGAACCTAAAAAATTGATAATTGAGTGTTCGCGGCTGACTACAGTGAGTAATTGTTTCCATCCAATTTGGTGTATATGTATCTGTGGGCGTGGTGGTAGGGAGGGGAGGGGAGGGGGGATATAACTGATGGTTCATACATATACAATCCCAGCAGCTGCAGGACTAGGAGGGGGAATTATATATTATGAGATCACGGAAAAATATCACACACACCCCCTAGTTGGTTGGTCTGGGTATCCAGGATTGGATGGGGTTAACGTTGGGTTGAATCCACTGTAAAGGTTTTAAACGTTTTTAATACAATATTCGGTAAAAATATCCCGGCTTTGCTCCTTCAAGAGGCATTAAAGCGCAAAAAAAGATTTTGAAAATTTGAAAAATAATTAGCGAAAAAAAAATCAATTTTTTGTAGTGGCATCTTTTAATCAATAGCTGGGGTACTCCACATTATTTTCACAGTTAGAAAAATAAGAAAATATTTGAAAAAGGATTCAATATTTAGCTTAAAATTGATTTTTCTGGTTTTATCCAGCAATTTTATTTCCAGGAGGGAAGTCTTTATAATTGATCTGATGAATAAGTTAAAATGAAGATTAAGGTTTGAAACATTTAAAGATAAAATGAAGATTTAGGTTTGAACCATTAAAGCTAAAATGATGATTAAGGTTTGAAACATTTAAAGATAAAATGAAGATTTAGGTTTGAAACATTAAAGATAAAATGATGATTAAGGTTTGAAACATTAAAGATAAAATGAAGATTTAGGTTTGAAACATTAAAGATAAAATGAGGATTAAGGTTTGAAACATTTAAAGATAAATGAAGATTCAGGTTTGTAACATTAAAGATAAAATGAGGATTAAGGTTTGAAACATTAAAGATAAAATAAGGATTCAGGTTTGAAACATTAAAGATAAAATAAGGATTCAGGTTTGAAACATTAAAGATAAAATAAGGATTAAGGTTTGAAACATTAAAGATAAAATGAGGATTAAGGTCTGAAACATTAAAGACCAAATGAGGATTCAGGTTTAAAACATTAAAGATAAAATGAAGATCCAGGTTGAAACATTAAAGATAAAATGGGGAGATAGGTTTAAAACAATATAGATAAAATAAGCATTAAGGTTTGAACCATTAAAGATAGATTATAAAGGTTTTAAACATAAGAGATAAAATAATTATAAAGGTTTGAATTACTACAGATAAAATTAGGATAATTAAAGAATAATTAAAGATTACAGGGTTTGAAACATTAAAGATAAAATGAGGATTAAGATTTGGAACATTAAAGATAAAATGAGGTTGAAGATTTGGAACATTAAAGATAAAATGAGGATTAAAGTTAGGAACATTAAAAATAAAATGAGGATTAAGGTTTGGAACATTAAAGATAAAATGAGGATAAGATAAAAATTATTAAATTAGGATAAATGTTATATATTTATATCCAAGATACATCGAGAATTAAGGACCAAGGTTTACTGTATCCTGGATCAAGGTTTACTGTATCCTGGATCAAGGTTTACTGTATCCAGGATCAAGGTTTACTGTATCCAGGATCAAGGTTTACTGTATCCTGGATCAAGATTTACTGTATCCAGGATCAAGGTTTACTGTATCCAGGATCAAGGTTTACTGTATCCAGGATCAAGGTTTGCTGTGTCCTGGATCGTTTAATTTATCCAGGATCAAGGTTTAATGATTCTCCAGCTAGGAAGCATATCTTGCTGCTCCTGTGTGATATTTCTGCGTGGTTGCCCAATTCACTAGGTTTATAAAGATCTTTATAAATGAACCGTGGGTCTGGTGGGGGGTATTCTCAGCCTAGAATATCACCCCCTCCTAGCTCCCTCTCCCTAACATATAAATAGAACGTATAGAATAATGTCTTGATTACCAAACCATTCTGTTTTTTTTTGTATTTTGAATCTTCACCACTCCCTTCCGCAAATCCCCATTCGTATAAATTTAATTAATGATTTTTTTAAAAATAATTTTCAATAACAAAAAAACAACACAACACTTGTTAGTAACCTATTCATCCCTGGTGTTAGGAACCCATTCAACTCTGCTTGTTAGGAACTTATTCAACCCTGGTGTTAGGAACCAATTCAACTCTGCTTGTTGGGAACCTATTAAACCCTGGTGTTAGGAACCTATTCATCCCTGGTGTTAGGAACCTATTCAACCCTGGTGTTAGGAACCTATTAAACCCTGGTGTTAGGAACCTATTCAACCCTGGTGTTAGGAACCTAATCAACCCTGGTGTTAGGAACCTATTCAACCCTGGTGTTAGGAACCTATTCAACCCTGGTGTTAAGAACCTATTCAACCCTGGTGTTAAGAACCTATTCAACCCTGGTGTTAGGAACCTATCCAACCCTGGTGTTAGGAACCTATTCAACTCTGGTGTTAAGAACCTATTCAACCCTGGTGTTAGGAACCTATTCAATCCCTTCCTTCTTCACCTCACAGACACTAATAGAGATATCAGCACTGGACCTTCCATCCTTCTCTACCTACAAGTCACCTACTAGCTCTTTATCCTACCTGATGATATTCTCCATCTTGTAAACTTTACTTTAAACTTTAAACCTAAGATAAATAACTTTTAATCCTACCCTGAGATTTTTCTTCTTTTACTTATATATTAATCTTACTTTTAAAAAACGCCTTTCTAGCATATCTTTAACCTACCTTGAAACCGGCCCCCTTTGGCTTTTTTTTAAATAGTCAAATTAAAAAATTAATTGATGTTTTATAAACAATTTACAAATTTCTCTCCTTCGTTCTCCAGTTTATATATCTGCATGTATATTGTATAGAAAATATAGTTCTCAGGACATATTGCTCTGAAACCTAACTCCGGAGGATTTAAACTCTCTGTCCATGCAAATATTTCTCATTTGTCTGTAATATTGTTTCGAATTCTGACAAGGTTTACGTTTTTATTTTTCTCTGGGGGCAGTCAAGTGACAACTAACTAACGAGTTAAAAAAGACGAGAAGGGGGGGGGGATTTTAACATATGTTGATAGTTGGTGTGGGTCCAAATTTAGATCAATGACATCGCTATGTGAATACCATTGAAAACCAGGATTAAAACTCAGATTATCTCACTTCTTCACAAACTTATTCACCAACCACAAACTAACTGATAAATTCGAACTCCCAAGCCCTTGAAAGCCTATAATTTTGGAGCAATATGAATTCTATATTACACAGTTTTATGTCCAAGCAATAGATATGTATGGCTTGGTATGAAAAAGCTATGACTAGAAGTTCTTTATATAAATGATACAATGTACAGTATTGTACAGTTTGGTATGAGAAAGCTAGTTTGTACACACAAGTGTACAGTATTGTACAGTTTGGTATGAGAAAGATGAACTGAAAGCACTAAATCTGTTCAAGTGTTTCCCAGTTTACAATAAATCTGATAATTTTTCATAAATCTGGAGAGTTCTGAGTGTATGGGAGAGTTCTGAGTGTTGGGAGAACCATCAAGTCTCTATACAGAATATATCAAGCCTACTCTAATACTTACAAAAACAACCTTTCAACGCACACTCATCAAATAAATATATATATTTATAGTAAACTAGGCAAAGAGAAGCTTGTATTTCGGACATCCAATTTTTCTGTCAAAATAGTATAATTGTTTTAATGTAACTAAATGAAATGACCACACCCAATACCCTCCCAGGCTTCAAATTTCATCGACATCAATTATTGAAAAATTATTTTCAAGTCTTTCATGTTATTACATCAAACTTACTTCATCAGACATCAAATGATTTGTCACAAACTCGACTTTTCTTATCCCTATATCTTTGCAACCCGATTGTGTACACCTTTGATATTTCAAACATTGATTTTTTAATCTACCAAAATTCATAGTTTTAAATATCTAAGGTCTCCGAAATTGGGTTGCAAAGATATAAGGACCAAAAAATTAGAGTTTGTGGCAAAAATTCAATTGAAGTTTGGAAAATGTATATCCTACCTCCCAGGCATAATCTTCGTTTCCCGGTTCCAGAACCCATTTTCCAAGGAACGGACCAAATCTGACTCCAGCAGCTACTGGAGCTCTAGTCCATACTCCGCCTTTTCTCAGCTGGAGCTGAGGCGGAGGTGTGACCAAATGAGCAGCTACTCCGCCCTCGTCTAGGTTTCTCCAGATAGATATTCCATCTTGTTCTCCGCTACACTCAGAACCCGATCTACTATCTTCGCCTAGAAAACAACAAGAGATTAAACATTTTTACTTGATAATCCAAACCTTGAGGTTTGTATATATATATATATATATATGTGAGATAAATGACGTGATAGAGTCGGAGAAAGGTTTGAAAGATCTGGGATTGATTATGTTGTATTGAACATCTACCCGAGATCTAACATGTCTCTGATTTGTCTGACGGTAAATTTTCCCCTGTTATATGCCGAGGATAGATGTATATCAGGAGAAGGAGGAGAAGGACACCTGTCCTACACGATCCTATATCCTGCAGAGACCAGTTAACTTGATTTTATCAACACGAAGATCGGTATTCTCGTAACTATACATCTATTTGCTAGACTAGAGTAGAGTGTTAAACCCTACCGGGACCCAGAACCAATTCTAATCAATACAAACTATATATTTTACAGATTTAGCTATAAAACATGTCTCCTTTTTATTCCAATCAAATATATCTTCTCTGAATATTGAACCCAGAATTATCTCACTGCAACAAGAGGAAAGATTATGGTTCAACGAAGCTTTCTGAAACAATCGAACGTAATAAAACTATCTCTGATATTATCCAACCCTAGATTCTCCAATATTTCCAAACCGTAATTTTCGTAAAGCATAATTTCCTCCCTAATTGACTGTGTAACGATATGTGTTAAAGATAAATATTTAAGTTTAATCGATGGAACGGATTCTGCTCCCGTGACTAATATAATAAGAGATAATTCTCCGGAGTCGACCTCAACCCAACCCAACCCTGTACTCCGGTAAACACGGTAACTATACATCATTATTAAACCCTACCAACCTACCTTAATCATAATAATAGATAGATAGATAAATAGATTAATAGATAGTTAGATAGATCGAAAGATAAGTAGAAAGGTAGATAGATAGATAATGTTGGGATAGAAGGATTCGCCCTAAAGACGGGAAGGTATAAAACAAAGAGGTTTTGTACATGAAACTAAAGCTAGGGGAATGTAAATAAAGATATAATGTGAAGTATTGCGGTTCAATGATTGATTGAGAAAACGAATGTTTAACAGATATTGATTCTATTATCCTGAGTTTTGATTTTCTCCGCCTTGTCTTTTCCCTCTAAACCTTATACCATCTAAATTGTGAACTACATGTATAACCTTAATTTATTAATTATTCTCTTTGTTCCCTCTTTATGCAAGTTTTATATCCGGTTAAAATTATTTTATTCTGGATAATTTCAGCTTATCTTTAACATTGATACCATCTTCCCTTGACTAATTAAAACAAAACTAATAAAAGCCAAATAAAAATATGAAATAACAAGAAACCAAAAGTAAACTAATCTCTATTTTGAGATTTTTGGTTAAGCAGATAAACCTGATCGATCCTTGCTCCTATACTCTACCTATACTGATCCAACCTAGCTCCTATACTCTACCTATACTGATCCAACCTAGATCCTAAAGCTCCTATACTCTACTGTTACTGATCCAACCTAGCTCCTACCGAGCTTCTAAACTCTACTTTTACTGATCCAACCTAGCTCCTATACTCTACATATACTGATCCAACCTAGCTCCTGTACTCTACGTATACTGATTTAACCTAGCTTCTATACTCTACATATACTAATCCAACCTAGTTCCTATACTAAACCTATACTTATCCATCCTAGCTCCTATACTGATCTAACCTAGCTCCTATACTCTACGTATACTGATCCAACCTAGTTCCTATACTCTACCTATACTGATCCATCCTTTCTCCTATACTCTACCTATACTGATTTAACCTAGCTCCGACAACCTACAACGTGCTAAACAAACAAATACATGTGTTGCATTGAACCGGTCCACACTATTAACTTCAGACCATGATAAGTTTGAAGATCACAATGAAACCGAATGTTTGAAATATTATCCATGAAGAAAAACAGAAACCAAACCTTGTTAACATAACACGGATCAACCTTCATCAAAATATCGTAAATCATAATTTTTTTCAATCAGTCAATCTTTGTTATTCAGTGGGATTCAATGTAAAATTTAATGATGAAATTTAATTCTTATGGTTGCATTCGTCAAATCTAATTATTTCTGAAAATGACATAAATTTGATTTGTCACGGAGGCAGTGAACCTTAATTTCTCTTTCCTTTCATCCATCTTCTCTTTCTAATTTTACTAAAATAATCGTCTATACCTTTCTATAGCAGGAGAACCTTTCATTCCTTTCTCTTCCAGGATATCCATTTATTCTTTTCTCTTACAGGAGAACCTTTCCTTTCGCATACTCATAGAGGGAAATCTTTCAGTCCTTTCTCTTATAGACGCACCTTTTTTCCTTTCTCTTAAAGAAAACCTTAATTCCTTTTTCTTACAAGAAAACCTTAATTCCTTTCTCTTACAAGAAAACCTTAATTCCTTTCTCTTACAAGAAAACCTTAATTCCTTTCTCTTAAAAGAAAAACCTAAATGCTTTCTTTGCCAGGAGAATCTTTAATTTCTTTTTCTTTCAGGAAACCCTTTTATTCTTTCTCTTACAGAAGACTCTTTCCTTCCTTTCTCTTACACAAGAACCTTTCCTTTCTTTCTTTTACAGGGGAACCTTTAAATCCTTTCTCTTAAAACTTTTATTTCCTTTCTCTTGTAAGAACCTTTTTATTCCTTTTTCTTACAGAAGAACCTTTCATTTGTTCTATTGCAACAGAACCTTTCCAAAAGAAATACCTCCATTATAATATTCAGTCCTAGACTATTATAGTTTACCAATTAATTGTGTTTAATTATGATACGCCGTGTAATTATATATATTTGTAGATATATGTAATATGCTTGATACAATACTAAGGTTGGTCTCCTGTAGAGTTTATATTCAGGTACACCTTCAATCTATTACCTTGCCTTTATATATTTTAGTTCACACACACCAATACCCCTCCCTCCCCTAAACTTTTCTGAACTGAGAGGGGGGAGGGTAGACAGGTTTAGGAATATTTCTCCTCATCCCTCGAGCATTCTTGTCAACAGAACTCAACCTTTCAATATCAGGATTAGTTTTAAATTTCTCTCTGCTCGTTTTTGTGTGTTTCAACAGTTTTCCTCTCTTTTCATCTTTTCTCTTATTGTTCTCCTTTAATTAAAAAACCTTGACGATTATTATCATGTTTTTGGTGTTTCACTTTTAATAAAGAGTACAAAACCCTGTGAAAACAACGTCAAACATGAGAAAGTTTAGTTTAGAGTAAATAAAGCGTGAAATGGTAATTGTAGGTTACATGGTCTAGGGTGTGTGTGTGTGTGAAGTTTTTAAGGGGGGGGGGTATTGATTCTTAGACGCTGCTTATTATGCATGTGTAAATGTTTATATTTAGACTACTCATTCCTTTGACAATGCATACTTTGTATCTCAGCTTATACCGTTAGTTAAATACACCCAGAGAACTACTTCAAGATTTAAACCTAGAAGTGTTTGCTCAAGGTCCGATTTACTCTCTATTCGTGAAGAAAATATAGTTAAAAAGGAAATAGATAAAGTTGAGAAAATATGTGAGTATATTTTTGGAAGTTTACAATAAGGTTAAATTTTTAAATATTCTGTATATGGAGTCCAATAGAATATCTTCGTTTCACAACTTTTGTATTTTTTAAATTGAAAATAAATAATTCTCTTTTGTGGTAGGAAATGAAAGGTAGACTGGACCATGAACTGCCCCCCCCCCCCNGGACACGAGTACATGACGAGGGGATTAGAGTACATGAAGAGGGGATTAGAGTACATGAAGAGAAGACAAAAAGAAATGAATGAGAGAGGGGCAAAAATGCATAATAGCAATAAAAAAGGAAAATAAGTTGAATCAGTATTCAAGTATTAAAAAATCAGTATTTAATAAACTTCAAAATAAAATAAAGTATAATAGAATTAAAAGAAGACGGTAAAGGAAGATAAACTAGTTTGAACCAATAAATATTGTGAAACTGCCAAGTGTAGTCTATAAAGCCATAAAAGCTTATCTATGAATATTTACAAGATACTAGTGTTAATCCTGGTAATTGAAGGAGCAGGATTCTAGGAGATAGCGGTCTTATTCTCATCTATGTCGGGGATATTTGTCATACTAAATTCATAATTTTATAAAAATTCAATTATAAATCCTTCCTCATTCATTCTCATCATTCATTTAGAGAATTTAACCAAGAACAACCCTCGGAGCTAAAGTGACCTGTTCTCCCGAAAAACTAACTAAGAAAACCCCTCGGAGCCAAAGCGTTCGTCCTATCCTTCCGGAAAATCTAAGTAAGGACAACCCTCTAAACTAAAGCGTCCTATCCTTCCGGAAAATCTAAGTGAGGACAACCCTCTAAACTAAAGCGTCCTATCCACCCTGAAACTCTGTGTAAGGACAACCCTCTAAACTAAAGCGTCATATCCACCCTGAAACTCTAAGTAAGAATAACCCTCTAAACTAAAGCGTCCTATCCACCCTGAAACTCTGTGTAAGGACAACCCTCTAAACTAAAGCGTCATATCCACCCTGAAACTCTAAGTAAGGATAACCCTCTAAACTAAAGCGTCCTATCCACCCTGAAACTATAAGTAAGGACAACACTCTAAACTAAACCGTCCTATCTACCCTGAAACTCTAAGTAAGGACAACACTCTAAACTAAACCGTCCTATCTACCCTGAAACTCTAAGTAAGGACAACACTCTAAACTAAACCGTCCTATCTACCCTGAAACTCTAAGAAAGGACAACACTCTAAACTAAACCATCCTATCTACCCTGAAACTCTAAGTAAGGACAACCCTCTAAACTAAACCGTCCTATCTACTCTGAAACTCTAAGTAAGGACAACCCTCTAAACTAAAGCGTCCTATCCACCCTGAAACTCTGTGTAAGGACAACCCTCTAAACTAAAGTGTCCTATCTACCCTGAAACTCTAATTAAGGACAACCCTCTAAACTAAAGCGTCCTATCTACCCTGAAACTCTAAGTAAGGACAACACTCTAAACTAAACCGTCCTATCTACTCTAAAACTCTAAGTAAGGAAAACACTCTAAACTAAACCGTCCTATCTACCCTGAAACTCTAAGTAAGAACAACACTCTAAACTAAACCGTCCTATCTACCCTGAAACTCTAAGTAAGGACAACACTCTAAACTAAACCGTCCTATCTACCCTGAAACTCTAAGTAAGGACAACACTCTAAACTAAACCGTCCTATCCACCCTGAAACTCTGTGTAAGGACAACCATCTAAACTAAACCGTCCTATCTACCCTGAAACTCTAAGTAAGGACAACCCTCTGACCTAAAGCGTCCTATCCACCCTGAAACTCTGTGTAAGGACAACACTCTAAACTAAACCGTCCTATCTATCCTGAAACTCTAAGTAAGGACAACCCTCTAAACTAAAGCGTCCTATCCTCCCGGAAAAGTAAGAACAAGGATTATAGTTCTCTCTAAATCTGCTCAGCTCAGTATTGCTTAGTAAACATTCGTTAGATAATCTTGGTTTATCAGTAATCTGCCATAGATACTCACAAACACACAGACACATAGATACTCACAAACACACAGACACATAGATACTCACAAACACACAGACATACGGTCAATACAATTTAATTCTTTCTCTAAGTTTAGACTGAATTACATCATTCTTTATCAATGATTTATTGCAGATTAGATATTTTAAAAATATCTTTCTGTTACGTATGAATTTTTATAATCTATAAAAATATTTATAAAATTCTGTTTTGCTATGGTTTCATTTTATAAATGGCCTGAGAAAAATCTGAAAATGCAGCCATAATATAGAAACATATAAATATAATTATTGTTTGAAAGTTTTGAATACAATTTAACAAAAAATTAAATGGCTCCGAAAACATTACAAGACTAAACCTAGAATTAGAACTAAATAGAAAGTTGGAACAAATATTTTTGAAAGGAAACTTTGTAATTACGTGTACAGGAGATGTAAAAAAAAATTCTTTTATTTTTTTTGAATTTGCAGACAACCAAGAAAGGATCAAGGCTAAAAAAAAAATCTTTTTTTGATATTCTGAAATATTCATTAAAAAGTTGAAACTTCTAGTTTTCAACTTTTGACTGTAATCCTTAATTCCCCCGGAAAACTATTCTATTGAATAGATAGGATAAACATTAAACAGGAACTGTATAATTAATCCACAGTTCCGAGTTCTACATTGATTCAACTTTCAAACCATACTTTTATTCTTTATTCTTTCTTACAACTTGGATTTATTTAAGGGACGAACTATATTTTCTAGCACTGCATCCAGTGCACGAAAAACTGATCAGAATTTAAAAAACTTGACAAAGTCTTATATTTGAAAACATAAACTGGAGGCGTTATACAAATAATAACTCGTTTTAAAATTTTCAATTTGTGAAATTTTTCTTCTTTCTTAATTTAAAAAAAATATTTTCTCGACATTTTTATCTTGTAATTTTATCCTCTTTTATATTTTTCTCGTCCTCGAGTGTTTCATTTTGACTTTTTTACATTTTTTATTTTTTTAAATTTCTTGAAACCTTCTTATCAATAGACTTAATCAAAAACTTTCTAAAATGATCCTTCATCCTTATTATTATATTTTTTCACAATAATTTAAAAAAAAGTGTAAAATACTATGTGGAAAATTTTAAAAATTATTTCGTGTATTTTAGTAAATGTTATTTTTGTGAAATTACAGAACTGTAAAATAGTAAAGTTAGAGGTCGTCATTAATCGCATTATAATTCTACATCTATTTCTAATCCTAGTTACTGTTCTAATTCTACTTCTTATTCTAATACTAGTTACCGTTCTAATTCTACTTCTTATTCTAATACTAGTTACCGTTCTAATTCTACTTTCATTTCTAATCCCAGTTCTTGTTCTTAGCTTAGTTCCTGGTCTTAGTTTAGTTCCTGTTCTTAGTTTAGTTCCTGTTCTTAGCTTAGTTCCTGTTCTTAGCTTAGTTCTTGTTGTAATCTTAGTTACAGTTCATATTCTAGCTCATCTTCTAATTTTAGTTCCTGTTCTCAGCTTCGCCCCTGTTCTAATATCAGTTTCTGTTCTAATACAAATCCTACTTCCTGTTCTTAGCTTAGTTCCTGTTCTAATCTTAGTTCCTGTTCTAATCCTAGTTTCTGTAATAATCCTAGTTCCTGTTCTAATCTTAGTTCCTGTTCTAATCTTAGTTCCTGTTCTAATCCTAGTTTCTGTTACAATCCTAGTTCTTGTTCTAATCCTAGTTCCTGTTCTAATCTTACTTCTTGCTCTAAGGCAAAGTTCCTTTTATTAGCTTACTGATCCTAGTTATTGTTCTAAATCTTGTTTTACTTTTAATCCTTGTTACTGTTTGTTATCCTAGTTCCATTTATAATAATAGTTCCATTTCTAATCCTAGTTCCATTTATAATAATAGTTCCATTTCTAATCCTAGTTCCATTTAAAATACTAGTTCCATTTTTAATCCTAGTTCCATTTATAATACTAGTTCCATTTTTAATCCTAGTTCCATTTATAATACTAGTTCCATTTTTAATCCTAGTTCCCTTTCTAATCCTAGTTCCCTTTCTAATCCTAGTTCCATGTCTAATTCCAGTTCCTGCTCTTAGCTTATTTCCTGTTCTAATCCTAGTTCTTGTTCTAATCCTAGTTCCCTTTCTAATCCTAGTTCCTGTTCTAATCCTAGTTCTTGTTCTAATCCTAGTTCCCTTTCTAATCCTAGTTCCTGTTCTAATCTTAGTGTCTGTTCTAATCTTAGTTCCTGTTCTAATCTTAGTTCCTGTTCTAATCTTAGTTCCTGTTCTAATCTTAGTTCCTGTTCTAACCCTAAAGTTTATTTTGTAAAACATTTAATAACTTCTGAAAAATGTTTAAGTTAATGACCCAGAATAACAAGGAAATTATCAGTAAAAAGTGACAAAAGATCAAACTTTTATTTGTTTCTAAAACTTTAGTTTGTAAACTTTGTATTTACTTAAAGAAATGTTTTATAAAATATATAATAATGAAGACCTTGATAAAGAAAACAGGGATTTATTAGCTAGTTAAAAAAAAACTTTAACTAAATATTTTCCTTTTTTAGAACTTGTAATGAACACTTTTTATGGCAATTTTCTCTAAATTGTTTCATTAAAACTATTGAAGTCTATTTAATGTAAAATTAAGTAGAATTATGTTAAACATATGTCGAGAACTCTAGAGAAGTTCCTTACCTTCAAATTGTCTAATTGCAAGCATTGTATATTGTATAACTATCCACTAAATATCTAGATGTATTGGAGCGGAGACGCCATGGGTCTGAGGATCTATAGTTTACTGCGGGGATGACAATTGGATGGTAGGTGAGTAGGAGCTCCAGAGTGTCAGGTGTCTCCCATCCCAGCCGCCTCCAAGCCCGACACCCATTGGATGAGCCGGGATGGCCGGGCTCAGCTTTGTAGCGCGGATAGGATGAGTCCCAGCTGTAAGGGAGGATGAGCATGCTAGCCGCAGCCAAGATAACCATCATCTAGCTCCTCGGTCGCGGGATATTCAACCAATCACAAGCCGAGGATGTCAGTTTGTCGGCCAATCAAAATACAGGGATGGGCGGTGGGCAGTTGGCGGCATATTCCGGAGCCATCTCTGGTGTCTGTGTGCTGTCCTCGTGTGTCTACTGGCGGCAAATCCTCCTCAGAGCATTGGGTAGATCACAGGGATCAATATTTTCCTGTATTGGTCCCAACCCAGCTCTATCAGGTATATGGAGTTCCCCCTTCTCTAGGTGAATAAAGAGTTTGTAAAACTGAATTTGGTTTATTATCCAACCTGATGGAAATATTTTATGAGTTCTCTGGAGCGGAGTCTCGACCTATATTTATTTATTTATTTGCTGACTCTTATATTTCTTTCATGAGTTTAAGAACTCACAAAGTTAATTTCTCATGTCTTCCTGAGCTAAAACAACTTTTAAACAATCTTTATAAAGTTTTCATGAAATCTATTCAAACTGTTTCTAAGGTTTTAGGAAATCTCTTAATCTTTAAAGATTTCGTTCAAAACATTTTTTTTTCATGAGCTTCTATAGTATGTTGAAAGATAAATATGTTAGAATTTAACTTCTTTTAAGTTCATTTTATTATGTTTAAGTGTTGTCAGAACCTACAGTTCTTTGAATCTTTGCCACAAATCTTTGAAACACAATTTCGTAGACCTTAGATATTTCAAATTATGAATTCTGTTAAATCAAATTATTTAAGTTTTTAATATCAAATGTTTACACCATCCGGTTACTAATATATAGGGATTAGAAAATTTGAGTTTGTGGCAAAGACTCAATTTTTACCAAAATGAATATTAAGATATGAGTATCGATCATTCTATAAACCATCCTATCAAGACTAAAAGAATATTTAAGGTTTCCACAACTTGAAAGGAAATCAATTTTAGAAATACAATAAATGATCTAACTTTGATAAAAGGAAACCATGTTTATAAATATATATTTGTTTGATCCAACATGAATATGTACAAATATACACACAATCTTTAGGTTTTAGGTAATTATATTGTTTAATTTATTAAGTAAACATTGTAATCTTAAAATTATATTTTAAAAAGTAATTTATTCATTTATTATTCCAAACTTCTTTACTTTCCTTATCTATAACAACCTTGTGCAAAGTCTTTACTTCTTTAAACATTATTCATACTTCTCTGAACATTGTTATACTTCTTTAAACATTATTCATACTTCTCTGAACATTGTTATACTTCTTTAAACATTATTCATACTTCTCTGAACATTGTTATACTTCTTTAAACATTATTCATACTTCTCCAAACCATATTCATACTTCTATGAATATTATTCATACTTTTCTGAACATTGTTATACTTCTTTAAACATTATTCAGTCTTCTATGAACATTATTCATACTTTTCTGAACATTGTCATACTTCTCCAAACCATATTCATACTTCTATGAATATTATTCATACTTTTCTGAACATTCTTATACTTCTTTAAACATTATTCATACTTTTCTGAACATTGTTATACATCCAAACCTATCCAAACAACCACCGTACTTCTTCAAGCAACCGCTTCTAAACATCTACCACACTAATTCTTGCAAGTACAGAGATTCTTAGGAAACTCTGGACATAGATTCTTAGGAAACTCTGGACAGAGATTCTTAGAAAACTCTGGACAGAGATTCTTAGGAAAACCTCTGTCCAGTTCTAGTCATCTTTTATTCATTTTTTAAACCGAACTCTAAAAACAGTTCAATTTCCTAGCAACCCCCGAATATCATTCACATTCCGAAAAGCATGTTATCCATCATTTATATATTCCTTAACAATCTTATCCATGCCACCTCATCAAGTGTAATCCATTTCGTGTTATTCACTTTATATTATTTTCTATCCTTTTTATAAACTTGCAAACAACCTTAGACCCCCCCCCCTCTTCCGCATCCTTATTTCTTTTATTTCCTTCCCTTCTCCTTCTCCTAAATGCATTTTGAGTTGAGTTGGATTATATGTATAGGTCGGATATAATATTTCAAGACTCTGGGTCCATAAACACAAGCTTTCAAAGGTTTATATTCTCATCAAACCTTGAAGTAAATATCATGCATCCTATGCAGTAAAGGGAACTAAATTTACTAAATCAAACATTTTTTAGAACATTGAGCTTTTAGCGAATATGCACAAACATCAAATTCAGTGTTTAGAGTGTATTAAGTGCTTGGAGTGCATGAAGTGCATGTTGTGTATGGAATGTATGGAATGCATTGAGTGTATGGAGTGCATGAAGTGTATCGATTGCATGGAGTGTATGGAGTGTATGTAATGTGTGAAGTGTATGGAGTGTATGGAGTGTATGGAGTGTATGGAGTGTATGGAGTGTATGGAGTGTATGNATATCCTTTCCATATATTCATATCCTTTCCATATATTCATATCCTTTCCATATATTCATATCCTTTCCATATATTCATATCCTTTCCATATATTCATATCCTTTCCATATATTCATATCCTTTCCATATATTCATATCCTTTCCATATATTCATATCCTTTCCATATATTCATATCCTTTCCATATATTCATATCCTTTCCATATATTCATATCCTTTCCATATATTCATATCCTTTCCATATATTCATATCCTTTCCATATATTCATATCCTTTCCATATATTCATATCCTTTCCATATATTCATATCCTTTCCATATATTCATATCCTTTCCATATATTCATATCCTTTCCATATATTCATATCCTTTCCATATATTCATATCCTTTCCATATATTCATATCCTTTCCATATATTCATATCCTTTCCATATATTCATATCCTTTCCATATATTCATATCCTTTCCATATATTCATATCCTTTCCATATATTCATATCCTTTCCATATATTCATATCCTTTCCATATATTCATATCCTTTCCATATATTCATATCCTTTCCATATATTCATATCCTTTCCATATATTCATATCCTTT
This sequence comes from Eurytemora carolleeae, assembly GCF_000591075.1. Lineage (NCBI taxonomy): Eukaryota > Metazoa > Arthropoda > Copepoda > Calanoida > Temoridae > Eurytemora > Eurytemora carolleeae. The sequence goes on along the minus strand of NW_019396111.1, from coordinate 351,359 downwards.
CCATATATTCATATCCTTTCCATATATTCATATCCTTTCCATATATTCATATCCTTTCCATATATTCATATCCTTTCCATATTCGTCTTCCCAATTTTTCGATTTACTTTCTGATTTTGTGGCGTATTTAATATTTATAAAAACATTTTCTGACTGAGGCTTAAACCAACCTAGAACCTATTTCTTGCCAATAGAATGGTTCCAATAAATATTAGGTTGGGCTGCTCTATTTAATTGTATTTTAGTCCTGAAACAGACAGACAGACAAACATACGAACAGTGTTAAGAGTATATGTATTTGTGTACGGGTTGGAAATGTAAATATTCTAAACTCTGGCATAATATACTTTATTACACACTTATTGATCTTTAATAAAACAATCCAAATTTTCAGCTCTGTTCCTGTTTTCGAACATGAAACGGTGTATTATTAAAACAACCAAATACTTTTATGGATATTTATAAAAACTAAAAGTTGTTACTGTTTTATAATAAATCCAGAATGTTAATGAATTACATCTATCTAAGAGATAATAAACATGGGAATTTTTAATGGATATTTTTTATTGCATATCGCATCTAATTATCAAGTTACCTTATAAAAAAAACTTCTTTAACTCCAAAAATAAAAATATAAGTTTTTATAATACAAATTCAACATTTTTTCAAAGTTAAGATTTAATCTATATTTGATAAATTAACTCCCATATTTACTTTCTTATGTTTACTTAATACAAAGTGAAATGTATTTAAATATTAAAATATTTTAATATATCCTAAATTCTGTTTTGTATAAAATCAAAGATTTATGTAATTTATGCATTGTAGTGGTTATTGTTATTTTTTGTTTTGTGTTAAAATTGAATTATTTGTGTTTATAGTATTGGTCACGACAGCAAACGTGGTAAAAATTTAATATTTGTAATATTATCTTGATTTATATAAACTTGTATTGTTTAAACTAATTATATTCTCACTCAAGTATGGTCTAATACTTTATGTTCATTTTAAAAGAACTATCACGGACACCCAGTGTTTCCCAGGTTACTCAAAGTTGCTCCCGCCGTTTCCCGTAATCGGTCTCAAATTACGATTTTAGCTATTTTTCCACATAAAAGTCGACCCACTTAACTTAGAACCTCAAAACCAGACTATAAACATTCCCGTGGTGTTCCCTAGTTCCCCAATTCAAATTTGAGGCACATCGGACTTGGGGTTCCTGAGTTATGATCGGAAATATAAACAAACAAAAATACACCTAGAAAAACTTAATACATATAGATGTCGGATTTATTGGAAATTAAGAAAAATGTCAGTGCATTTAGCACTTCTTTTCCTATTATCCAACCTACACATTTAGATTTTCCAGGTCTACAATATCAGGTTGCAAAGATATAAAGATTAGAAAATTAGGATTTGTGGCAACAGTTCAGTTAAACTAGAACTGTTACCAGAGGGACGGATAAAATCTTCTAAAAAACTGCACCCTCCTCCTCTTATATTGACAGAAATAAACTGCCCCCCCCTCTTATATTGACAGAAATAAACTGCACCCTCCTCCTCTCATATTGACAGAAATAAAC
>NW_019396111.1:347305-349232 GCF_000591075.1 Eurytemora carolleeae | reverse complement strand
CCTACTCCTACTCCTACTCCTACTCCTACTCCTACTCCTACTCCTACTCCTACTTCTACTCCAACTGCTACTCCTACTCCTACTCCTACTCCTGGAAGGGTTAACAGAAGATGATTTATATATGATTATAATTACTGTTGATGTATGAACTATGAATATAATCAATCAATAAATTGTAATTATGAAACATTAGTTAACCCTAGCCTTGTCTTGATGGATCTGTGTATATGAAGGCGGGGATATTACGTGGTTTAGAATTGGCCGCAATTAGTTGAAGGGAATCATATCCAAACTGATAAATGCCCTGGGAGCTATAACGAGTTGTTCGCGTGATCTAACCCCTTCACGTTCTCTTCATAATAATACCAGTTTCATAGCCATTAGTTTTTCCAAATAAACAATTTATAAATCATGAAACTTTATCCATTATGTAATAATCCTATTTATCAATTATATAGTTAACCTTTTTTTAATTGATTTTGTTACTTTCATCTAGGATTAATTATTATTCTAATATAAACTCTACAATCAGTTAGGAGTTCAAATAGAAACATAATATTTTGTGTGCAGTTTATGTCTTTAAAGAAAACAAATGCATAATTTTAAACGAATTGTATAAAGATATTGATGTAACAGGGGGGGGGGGGAAATAGACAACTGTGAAAAGTCATCTCTTAAGAAATATGAAAATAATAATTACCTGAACCACTTTCAACCCGTCTCGCAGTTCCTTTACTTCTCATTCTTGAAAAGAAAAACTTGGACAGATAAAGTCACCTTTACACTGTGCACTGTACAGTAAAATTAAATATGCTGTACACTAAACTTGACAAATGGTTTTTATTCGCATTCGCAATGTATACAGTACAGGAAAGTAAACATTTATGTTCATTGTACATTGAATAAATATTAGCTGTAAATTGAAGTTTTCTGTACATTGCATGTACATAAAGTTAAAGTTCGTCTACAGCATAAAGTCCAATAAAGTTTACTGTACAGTGTACATAGTAGGGGTAATTTACGTTGCGTTAAAAAAAATTGTTTTGTATTTTAAACAGCAAAATTACTTTTCATTGTGCTTTTAAAAAAAATTGTCCTCCGTATTTTATACAATAAAATAAGCTCAATTTTCATTGACTGTAAAATATATTTTTTTGTAAATTGTAGGACTTATACAAGGGTATAAGCCCTACAATTTCTTAAATTAGTTTATATATGTTACAAATAGTTTAGAATATGGTTGTGTACTGATTGTACATAGTTTAGAATATGGTTGTGTACTGATTGTACATAGTTTAGAATATGGTTGTGTACTGATTGTAAGAATAAGATATGAGTGGAAGGTTCACTAGGATTACATGACTACAGACTTTCTATTCAATAGAGTCCAGAGAACCCAACCTCAACCCATCCTACTTGATACAGTTTACAGTATACCTGTACTCTAGTATAGATAGTATCATATAGAACCCAACCCATCCTACTTAAGACAGTATACAGTTTACCTGTACCCTAGTATAGATAGCATCATATAGAACCCAACCCATCCTACTTCAGACAGTGTACAGTTTACCTGTACCCTAGTATAGATAGCATCATATAGAACCCAACCCATCCTACTTAAGACAGTATACAGTTTACCTGTACCCTAGTATAGATAGTATCATATAGAACCCAACCCATACTACTTAAGACAGTATACAGTATACCTGTATCCTAGTATAGATAGTATCATAGAGAACCCAACCCATCCTACTTAAGACAGTATACAGTATACCTGTACTCCTGTACAGATGGCATCATATAGAACCCAACCCATCCTACTTGATACAGTGTACAGTATGGATTGCCTTATGGAGAAAACAACCTCAACCCATCCTATTGTATAATATGATGCACAATCAATAAATTGTAATTATGAAACATT
>NW_019396111.1:152519-347210 GCF_000591075.1 Eurytemora carolleeae | reverse complement strand
AAGATTTAAGCTAAAAAAGGGAATACATCGATGAAAACAGGAAAATCTGCAAGTTTTTTTTGTGATGAACGAAGAACATTTAAAATATAAATTGTAAGAAGAAGAAAAAGTCTGGGAATTTTTATCAAGTCAGGATTTAAAATATATATAATAGTAATTTTTATTATTTAAATGCAATTATTAGAAGTTAAAAAAAACATTGAAATAATGAATTTAAATCGAAATAGTTCAGCCAAATATTTTGACAGATAATTTCATATATATATGCAGTACATAAAGTAAACAAAATAAGATATTTTTTGTATAAACATATTTTGAGAACTAATCATATAATTTATTTCTTTCTTCATATCTTTATGTGACAGGGTTGTTTAAATTACCTGAATTAAGATTATTTTTATACAATTATTCAAGTAACTGATCCATGATAAACGCCTCGTTAGACATCTTCTCAAATATCAGAGAGAAACCTTAAACACTCTACTTATCTTTACAAGGCAGGGACAAAACTGGAAATTCTGGACAACAATGGAAATTCTGAACAAAAATGGAAATTCTGGACAAAAATAAAAATTTTTAACAAAAATGGAAATTCTGGACAAAAATGGAAACTCTGGACAAAAATGAAAATTCTGGACAATAATGGAAATTCTGGACAAAAATGAAAATTCTGGACAATAATGGAAATTCTGGACAAAAATAGAAATTCTGGACAATAATGGAAATTCTGGTCAAAAATGGAAATTCTGGACAAAAATGAAAATTCTGGACAAAAATGGAAATTCTGGACAAAAATGGAAATTCTGGACAAAAATGGAAATTCTGGACAAAAATGAAAATTCTGGACAAAAATGAAAATTCTGGACAAAAATGAAAATTCTGGACAAAAATGAAAATTCTGGACAAAAATGGAAATTCTGGTCAAAAATGGAAATTCTGAATAAAAATGGAAATTCTGGACAAAAATGGAAATTCTGGACAAAATGGAAATTCTGGACAAAAATGGAAATTCCAAAAACATTCTTCGAGTACCCTTTCAAAATATGGATATACGTAGAATTATTAAAAAAGGCTGAAAAACTAAGAGACAAAAATAATTCGGAGAAATAAACTGCTGAGAGATAAAACTCCAAGGGACAATTTCCGAAAAAAATAAGTTTAGGAAATACTGTTTTCTTAGCTCTCTAGCCGCCGTGCTTCACCTCCTTGTCTTTCCTAATCATAGTGCCTTCCTGGAGCCTGTTCTTGCTGCAACGTTTGCATCTGTCCCTCTAAACTTATTTTTAGAAAATAAAAGTAACTATTGAATAAAATTTCAGGAATCGGACCTATCCTGAATTTTATCTTTCCGGAGTTTGTCTCTCAAGATTTTTTTTTGAGTTTTTCATTCCAGAATTAATTATTTTGGAACTACTTTCTACTGATCTTTTTATAGTTTTAACTTCGAAGTTTGTTTTTCCAGAAGATTCTTTTCGGAGTTTGCCTCTGTCAAATTAGTCTTTTCGGAGTGTGTCTCTCCAAAATCATTTGTTTCAGAGTTTGTTTTTCCTGAACATGTATATTTAGTTCTGGTGAATATCTTTTCGCAATCAGCCTTTCCGGAGTTTGTCTCACCAGAATTAGTCTTTCTAGAGTGTTTCTCTCTGCAATTAGTCTTTTAGGACATTGTTACTCCTAAACTTGTTTTTAATTCCTTGAGTTTGTCTTTCAAATACTTTACTCTCTAAAGTTGGTCTTTCCAGAATTAATATTTTCGGAAATTTTGTGAAGAAATTTTCTATTCGAAATTTCTCTCTCTAGTCGGCGGAACTCCCCTTTACTATGTTCCACTAAACCTGTCCCTGGTCCTGGGTTGAGTAGTGACAATAAAAACTGATTCTTCGAGTTATGTAATGTTTTCATAATCGATACATGCCTGGAGACATTGGTGTCTAATAATCGGGTTTACAAGGCAAACACTGGGGAGACTGCTCACTACTCATTTTAAACACAGGAGCCAATAGCAGTACAGAGAAACCAACCAATAAGAAGACAGGGTAGGATTTAATGATACCTTGTTCATGTATTAATAGGTGTGTTATAGTTTACCTTAGAACAATCCATCCTTTGTTCAAATATTTTTTGTATCAAAACGTATTATAATGGGCTCTACACTCTACACTCATATACCTTTTTTTCATCAGCAACTCGTTCCAACCAATTTCTATATTATTCAAGAAATGTTGCGAGGCCTTGATCCTTAATTCATCCTCGGGAGGAGAGATTAGAAATATTTAAAATGCTTTATTCGGTATAAGTAGGAAGAAGGAACCTTCATTATGAATAAGTTTTGAAGCAACTAAAAATCTATTTGAATAGGGATAATTAAAGCTTTGATTGAAAATAGGAGGATGGTGCAAGTGCATTTCCATAAAAGAAGCTTAAGCGAAGTAATTTCATTTTTACAAGATCCAGGATAAAATAATTTGAGTTAGAGCAATTTTATCGTTAGAGACAGGTGAAGCAAATGTACTTAAAATGAGAAGAGACGAGTAGGGTGAAGTTGTGCATGCCTGAAAGTGTATTTCTGTAGGACTGGGATGGAGTAAGCGTATTTCCAGAGGAGTAGGTTGGAGCAAGTGTATATTTCTAAAGGAGTAGGGTGGAGCAAGTGCAATAATAGAGGAGTAGGATAAAGAAAGTGTATTTCTAGAGGAGTAGGGTGGAGCAAGTACATATGTACAGAGGAGTTGGGTGGAGTAAGTTCACATTTATAGAGGAGTAGGGTGGAGCAAGTGTATTTCTGGAGGACTGGGATGGAGTAAGCGTATTTCTAGAGGAGTAGGATGGAGCAAGTGTATTTCTATAGGAGTAGGATGGAGCAAGTGTATTTCTGGAGAACTGGGATGGAGTAAGCGTATTTCTAGAGGAGTAGGATGGAGTAAGCGCATTTATAGAGTAGTAGGGTGGAGCAAGTGCATATTTCTAGAGAAGAAGGGTGGAGCAAGTGCATATTTCTAGAGGAGTAGAGTGGAGCAAGTGCATATTTATAGAGGAGTAGGGTGGAGCAAGTGCATATTTATAGAGGAGTAGAGTGGAGCAAGTGCATATTTCTAGAGAAGAAGGGTGGAACAAGTGCATATTTATAGAGGAGTAGGGTGGAGCAAGTGCATATTTCTAGAGAAGAAGGGTGGAACAAGTGCATATTTATAGAGGAGTAGGGTGTAGCAAGTGCATATTTATAGAGGAGTAGGGTGGAGCAAGTGCATATTTCTAGAGAAGAAGGGTGGAGCAAGTGCATATTTCTAGAGAAGAAGGGTGGAGCAAGTGCATATTACTAGAGAAGAAGGGTGGAACAAGTGTATATTTCTAGAGGAGTAGAGTGTAGCAAGTGTATTTCTGTAAGAGAAGAGTGCTGCTCTTTTCAGCAGATTCTCCCACAGTATTCCTTGGTTTTGAAGAATCTGAAAGATGATCCTGAGAATTGTTGAATACATATTCTCCGTATATCTCTTGAAACTGAAAAATATTAAAAATAAATCCACTTGTGAAAATCCAGAATTTGCAAGTTGAATATTTTACTATCATAACAGTCAGTGAGGGCTTAGTAATATTGGNTCGAAGAGGGTGGAGGTAGGGGACGAATATTGCACTGTAAACTATTATTCTGGAGTTTTAGGCAATAATTTTTAAAATGTTAGAAAATTTTCCATTGGCAGAAGAATAAAAAAATTTCTGTTTTTTCTAAACTCCTTCAATAGAGACGTTTGACAGACAAAAATACAAAGCACAGACAGACATACGCAGACAAACAAACAAACCCAATATCTAGGTTGATATATATATATCTACAGATGTTTCTACCAAGTGAAACCTGGTGTGTACCAAGAATACCCCTGTGTGGTCCCTGAGTGAAAATTGTTAAAATGACCATTTGTCAAAAGATTTGAGAGCAATTACCCGAGATTATGGGACAAGTTACATCTTAAGCTTTAGCTTCGAACCCGGCCTGAACCGCGGAGATTTATTGAAACCTCGGAGCAATAATAACTCATCAATAGTTCACAACCCCTGGAGATATATCTACAGTCGGACTCAGGTTCATGTGAAAAAGTTATGAATGTTTTCTCGCCTAGAAAATTTATGGATTTTTTTACGGAACACAATTCGTTTTTATTCATTTGTTTGAAACAAACTAGGATAGATATGTATACTTCCGTTGATTATATCCTGTGTATATCTCGACTGAGTCAGATGTAAATAGATCCTATCTCCGTCCTACTCCTGCACCATACTAGAGTGGTTTCACGCAGGTTCAAACCATTTTGTCATATTTGATAAAATTATCAGATGGAGATCAGAAAGATTTGAAAAGAATGGCACATGTCCCAGTCATGCCATGCTCACCAGTAAACAAGCTAAAGCACCTTTCTCTTTATCAATAAAATAACATTCATTAGTTTACTCGTTACTAATTACATCCCTATCCTTATATCTGATCCACTATTCTATTATTCCACTATTCTACTATTCCACTATTCCACTATTCCACTATTCCACTATTCCACTATTCTACTCTCTAAATTAAGAAATCAGAAAAATTGCTTGCTTTATAGCAAAAGTTGGATGCTGCCAATAAAAGGGAATGTAAAAATTAATATGTATACAATTTTGTATAAAAGTAGAGGGTTTAAATAGATCAAATTCAGCAAATATGCAACAAATCTGAAAACTATGATATCCCAGAGAAAGCTAATTGTAAATTAGGTTTACTCCAATTCTAATTTTGTATTTGTTATTTCTATTTTTAATAGATTTAATTTATAATATTATTTATACTTCCGTGTTACTTGACCAGAAGTTTCACCAATGGCAGTGCAGTAAAGTCGTCACGTGATACAGGCGGAGACACGTGACCAGTATACTGCTCTGCCATTGGTGATAGTTCTGGTCACGTGATTTAAGTTTAAGATTTTCTAAATTTTACATAAATGAACTTTCGTATAATTTTAACAGTTTTATATCAATTTCTCGAGACAGGAACATCAGATATAACTTTCATGGGTCGCGATCAAGAGCTAAAGTGATTAGCTTTCAGCCTATACCCCCTTTCATTTTTTCTTTACAGTCTCTTTAAGCGACAAAAAATCGCTGGTATTAAACAAAAAATCGCTTATTTGGCAGCAAAAAGTTTAATGACTGCCAAATACGCGATTTTTTTATTTGGAAGCCATCACACTTTTGCTTCCAAACAAGTTATTTAGTTGATGGTAGTTTAGAGCGTACATACATAGTCTTGTTCTTCTTGTGTGTAGAATACTAAAATTCCAGAGCTAGTCCCTCAGATAGATCTAAACTTCGCCAGAGAGAAACTAACTAACAAATCTGAAGGAAAGTTTGTTGATATTTTCGTTTATGTTAATTTTATTAATGTAATATATCAGACTGTTAGTTGCTTGGTTTGCCGGCCAAATTTTTTTTTGACGGACCTCAAGATCTAGAAAAAAAAGTTTTAAATTTTTTTTTTAATCCACCATCCAAAACAGGATAATTATTTTATATAAATATTTTAGTTTACAATGTTAATAAAAACTACATTTAAAGTTTTCTAGCTAAGGTCAGATTAGACCATGAGATTTGCTAAGGTAAGCTTTACCATTTTCTAAGTCTTACTAAAACAAGAATAAAGTTTTTTTTCTTGGGGGGGGGGGCGTGTGGGCAAAAATACGGTCTTTACAAAAACATAAATAAAATAAAAGTAGTGATAGTCAATTTAGAATTTAACTTCGTCTTTTTACATGCCTTTCATTTTTCGTGATCATTCTCGTTAAAATCGAAAATGTCAAAAACTGAGAAAAAAACCCACAAATAAAGCACTGAAAAGTTTTCAACGACATGTGTAAGGCTGATGAGTAAGGCTTGAAGGAGAAAATCAGAATTTTATAATGTTTACACTTAAACGGAGATAAGAGAGAGCAAAAGGAAAATATTTGAGTGAAGACATGACATATATACAACACCTTCCATACAAACAATACCGCCGTTATGTCTGTTTGTCTGTCTGTGTGTTTGTATGTTGAGTGTATGATGCATAGAGCCCGGAAGAAGGTTGTATAATCTGATGTGTCCGCCCTAGATGCAGAACTAACTTAAGTATTTACATTTCAAGGAAAAGAACGGAAATCAATTTACTCCGGTTAAATACCTAGAATAATATCTACAAATATTATTCAACAAGTTTGCTTTAGTTTTCTTCGGTGATGCATTCATATCCAGGGGTTGAATATTCTTCTTAAGTCAAAAAAATATTTTAACTGGATGAAATAATAAAATACAAGAATGGTATCTTTTTGTTATCTTTTCATCCCTCCGACTCATCCCTCTTGTCAAGTATTCATCCCTGAATTGCCGGCATGAGACCGGGTCTACGGATTAAACTTGAATAATTTCTAAACCTCACATACAAGATTAACGGGAGAGAAACTAAAGCCTATAAAACAATGCAAACTCGTTTACTAGCTCATAAACTATACTTCAACAGAACGCATAGTTCCTTCAAATGTCATGCGTTCTTCACAAGGAACTTTAGCTAGTAGGGTTCCATTCATGGAATTGTAAAATATAGAGTTACATTTTAGTTCTTATAGTAAATGTAGTATTGGATATTAAGAAAATGTAGGATTCCATTAAAGGAACTGTTGAATATAAAGGAAATCTTGGACTTTATTCAAGGAACTGTTGTATTTAGTGTAATGTAAGATTCCATTCAAGGAACTGTTGTATTTAAAGTAATGTAGGATTCCATTCAAGGAACTGTTGGATATATAGCAAATGTAGGAATCAATTCAAGGAACTGTTGTATTTAAAGTAATGTAGGATTCCATTCAAGGAACTGTTGTATTTAAAGTAATGTAGGATTCCATTTAAGGAACTGTTGTATTTAAAGTACTGTAGGATTCCATTCAAGGAATTGTTGGATATAAAGGAAATCAGGATTCCATTCAAGGAACTGATGGATAAAAAGTAAACGCAGCTCCTACTCCATGGTTCCCGTATTGAATGTACTCTGTATAGTTGATTTTGTTTACTAGTGTTTATAAAAGGACCTGGAGAGAATGGTTTGTGTTGATCCTTCTCCGTAGTTAATGAGAAGAAGCACTCTCTTCTAGACTATTATATTCTAGGTTGGATAATTATGAAGGATCTATCCCTCGCCCCCTACAGGGATATTGCCTCAGATATTTATGCATACCACTATTAGGACTGTAGAGGTGTAATGTGAGGGAAGGGATGGTTATGGGGGGGGAGGGGGGATACACTAGAATAATACAAACACATTTAATGTTTATTTATTGCTTCACACGAGCATTAATATCGAACCAGGAAGAAAAGACACAAAAAGGGAATTTCAAGTATTTTTTTGCCATAAACTCAAATTTTCTAATTCCAAAATCATTGTAACCTAATGGTGTACACCTTTAATATTTCAAACTTAGATTATTTTATTTAACAGAATTAATAGTTTGAAATATTGAAGGTGTACCGCATTGGCTTGCAAACATATGGAGATTAGAAAATCAAAGTATGTGGCAAAGACTCATTTGCTTTTGACATATTTCAAATAGGTCTCCGAATTTTGTCCAGTAAAATTTCGCAAGCAAACCTGGAATTTCATCTTGAGCTATATGTAGATTTGATCTAAAAAAATATATGGAAAACTTCATTTCAAACTTTAGCTATTTTACTAAATATTTATCTGCAATTAAAAAAACAGAATCTAATTTATTTATAAAACTAAAGAAACTGATCTCCTACTTCTTGGTTATATCATTTGGGCTGTGAGGGAGGCCATGGAGAAACTAATTGAATGAATGTTAGTTGCGATGAATTGCAGGATAAGTTGTGTGGTGTAAGGGTGTGAACTGTCAGACAAAACTGAGTCAAACTGATAAATGGTTTTGGAAAAGGGAGGAGAAGGTAGGAAAATGTAAGATAGAGAGGAGAAGGTGGGATAATGTAAGATAGAGAGGAGAAGGTAGGCAAATGTAAGATAGGGAGGAAAGGTAAAAAAATGTAAGATAGAGAGGAGAAGGTAGGAAAATGTAAGATTGGGAGGAGAAGGTGGGAAAATGTAAGATTAGGAGGAAAAAGTAGGTAAATGTAAGATATGAAGGAGAAGGTAGGTTGATGTAAGATAGAGAGGAAAAGGTAGAAAAATGTAAGATATGAAGGAGAAGGTAGGAAAATGTAAGATAGGGCGGAGAAGGTGGGAAAATGTAAGATAGGGAGGAGAAGGTGGGAAAATGTAAGATAGAGAGGAGAAGGTAAGAAAATGTAAGATAGAGAGGAGAAGGCAGGAAAATGTAAGATAGGGAGGAAAAGGTAGACAGATGTAAGGTAGGGAGGAGAAGGTGGGAAAATGTAAGATAGAAAGGAGAAGTTAGGAAAATGTAAGATAGAGAGGAGATGGTAGGAAGAAAGGAAAGTACGGAGAAGGCAATGGAAACAATAAGAGGTAGAAATTTTTTAGAAACGGAGAGAAAATGAAATTGTTCTGGGAGAATAAGATACAAGGAAATGGATACTAGGATACAAGTAGTGGATACTAAGATACAAGGTAGTGGATACTAGGATGCTTGGTAGTGGATACTAGGATACTAGGTAGAGGCTACTAGGATACAAGGTATAGGATATGGCAGTGGATACTAGGATACAAGGTAGTGGATATTAGGATACAAGGCATTGGTTAATAGGATACAAGGTAATAAATACTAGGATACAAATATAGGATACTAGGACTATAGCTGGGGGGATACTAGGATACAAGGTATAGGATACTAGGATACTAGGTAGGGGATACTAGGATACTAGGTAAAGGATACTACGATACTAGGTATATGATACTAGAATACAAGGTATAGGATACTAGGATACTAGGATACTAGGTATAGGATACTAGGATACAAGGTATAGGATACTAGGATACTAGGATACTAGGATACTAGGTATAGGATACTAGGATACTAGGATACTAGGTATAGGATACTAGGTATAGGATTCTAGAATACTAGGTATAGGATACTAGGATACTAGGTATAGGATACTAGGATACTAGGTATAGGATACTAGGATACAAGGTATAGGATACTAGGATACTAGGATACTAGGATACTAGGTATAGGATACTAGGATACTATGTATAGGATACTAGGTATAGGATACTAGGATACTATGATACTCGGTGGTAGTGTGGAGTGCTTGTGAGGGTTGAAATTATATTCCCGGATCCATGTTCAATGTTTATTCAATCGATTTCCTATTCTCCTTTATTTCCATGTCTTTCAATAGATCAGCTTAGCGAATCTGTAACTACACTTTATACTACAATTTTTATACTTTCAAAGGGACAGTTTATGAAATATATATTGGTAGACACAGAACTACACAATAAAAGTGGCTAGACTCATTTGAGTTGACAAATGTATTGTAAATATATNCGTTTTTCCACCATTTATTCGGATGAATGGATAGTAGATATTTTTGGTTTTTTTGGATTGCAGAACATTGATTCTAAGAATAAAATACCAAGATCGTTACATAGACCATCTCCAGTCTCAACCCAACCCAGCAAAACAGAAAATATTCTATGTGTAGGGTCAAACAAGTTATAATTTTACTCTGTTACTCTGTTTATCCTTGCAGGTTTAGAGTCTAATCTATGGTTCTGACAGGGGGAGTAATTCTCCTGATCTCTCTCTCTTTCTCTCCCACTCTCTTAGACATTTAAACACACTGACAATAAGCTAATTCTAGAATAAACCATTTTTTCACAAAGCAATAATTTACCAAAAACTTTAAGATTTTCATGGGAGATGAGGATGAAGGGACAAGGTTCCTGGGAGGGGTAGCNACTTGAATAGAGAGGGGGGGGGAATTCACATAAGTTTGATTTTTTTCCAACAATTCATGTGTTTGCTAGGTTTGGATTGATTGACAGTGTTGGACAAAACCCGGATGATTGTCCTGATATCTTTACTCTGGGAATTAATTCAGATGTCATTGGAGCAGGTCGGAGAATAGCTGAACCTTGACGTGTATCATTATATCAATATAATCCAGTTTTCATTCACACATCATATCAAAGGTTTGAAATTGAAACTCGAGCCCGGACTCTGGTTAATATCGTCGATTAAACCTGAACCTTTTTTACGCCTTTCTGCAGAAATGAACACGTACTCTAGGTTTTGTCTGAACCTGATCTACTGAAACTGGATGGGAGGAGGGGGGGAGGCTTTTAAACTTTATAAATAAAGAAACTGATCAATGATCATTCACCTCAAAAATGTTCTATTTTTGAAACCTTAATGTTTAAAACTTTGACCTCTAGATCAAGCAGAATGCATAGGCCCACTACAGCAGGTTGTATAGGCCCACTACAACAGGTTGCATAGGCCTACTACAGCAGGTTGCATAGGCCCACTACAGAAGGTTGCAAAGAAAAAGGGACAAGAAAATTGGAGGCGAATCGTCACTTGATTGATAAGTTAGACAATCAGTAATAACAACTTAAACTTAAATTAGAAGAAACCAAACCTCTACTTTAATTAGAAGAAACCAAACCTCTACTTTAATTTTATTTGGTTCGAAATCATGGCACGTTTTGTCTAAAATCTAGAAGGTTTTAGAATCTACCAAGTTTAGCTATAAATAGCATATTTTAGCTATACAATCTGTAAGATTTAAGCTAAAAAATCTAGAATCTAGATCTAGCACGTTTATTTAATCTGGCATATTTGGCTAATTCTAGAGGTTTTCAAGTTTTTAGAGTTTGAGTTTTTTGCGTGATTTGTTGTTTGCTAAACGACTGTCATAGTTTAATTTTTCAAGGCCAGCACATAGAAAAAAAGTTGACCGATAATTTCAATAGTTTGGGTACTATGGAGGGTTGAAATAAATGCCAAAAAACTTACAAAAAATCCTTTAAAAATAATATTCATTAAAAGTCAGAAAATTTCACGGTGATATTGTCAAAAACGAGAGTGCTAGGGCAAAAAAAACTAGAGGGGGTCTGTTTAGGGTTAAGAGAAGCTATTGAAATACACATTGTTTTTGTACTGAAAATTCTTAAATGGAAAAATTTAATTTGAAATGGTTTAAATTTTTATAACAATTGAGAAAAAATCCTAGTTTAACTGATTTCTGACGGTTAAAAGGTTACTCTCCTAAAGTATCTCCAAGTACTCTTGTTTACTGGATCCAATATATTGTGTTCTCTCTCCAACAATAGAAGGAGTGTGTCTTCTTCTCACACTACCAAGTTAGATGTAAGATTTCCATAATTCTTCATCTGGTTACCCCGTAGACCGGAAACCAATATATCCCGGCCGGAAGTTCTGTAAATGTGTGTATTATTGATAATATTGAGCTCACCAGGCAACAGTTGGAGGCTGGTAAGAATCTCTCTACTATCTTCCTATCTGACTATCTCTAGGTGGCCCTCTTTATTAAACTAAATAGTTAAATAGTTAAATATTTTTGATGTTATAGAACCATGATAAAAATGTAGTCTTGGATAAGTAAAATCATATTTATATAACTTTGCCACAGTTTTAAATCAATTTCTCGAGACAGGGACATCATATATAACTAATATATTGGTTGCGATCAACTCCTTACATTTTTCCTTAACAGTCCCTTTAAGCATTACTCTAAAAAAAAAATAATAAAATAATTCAGAGTTTGAATATTAATGGTCTGCAACATCAGGTTATAAAAGTAAAAGGATTAGCAAAGTGGAGTTTGAGGCAAGTGTTCAGTTCTTTTGTATTCGTTATCTTACATATAAATACACAGCATAACGTTGTAAAATACATATACAATATATATACATATATATATACGCATGCGTGTATGTATGTTACCTAAAGTTTTAACACTAATCCCTAAAGCTAATCATTTATACCCAGGAGATCAACTTATGCCGATTGAAAGCAAATTAGACTGAGAGAGGAGGTATAAACAATTGAATTATTTGCAACCGCACTGAAGGATGAAAGACACAGGCAACGCCGGATACTTTAGCTATTAAGGCTGTGTGAGTGTGTATGGAGAGAGAGGGTTGGTTTTACCATCTTTCATAATTGTTTGAATAAAACCTGCCTCTAACAATATCACAAAAGGTAGGTAGCAAATAAAACTCAGTAAATTTCGTAACATTGATAACACATTTTTCATAAATAATTATAATTATGATCGTTACAGTTTTAAAGAGAATGTTGATTATTACTTCAACTTATTTTAAAAATTTAAACTGTAAATTTGTTGTTTGTTTGAACTTTACATGTCTGTGTAAGTGGACAAAAGATCCTGCATTCCTAGTGGATCATTGTAAATGTTAGGGCGGCTTCTTTAACCCCTTTCAACTCGGAATCAATTGAGTAAAACTTGTGAAACTCAAAACATCTGATTTAGAGATTATTTACCTCGTATCTGCAGGATTAGGGTTGGAAAGAATGGAGAAGTATTCTAATCCTGGTGCATTGGCACATCTGGACTAATTCTAGATCTTTTTATAAACATTTAGTTTAGGTTTACTTCCTTTAAGTCATATCTCCGGAGATTCTACATTAAACATTTTGTATCTCCGGAGATTCTACATTAAATCATAATTTGAATTATTTTATAAAATATAATTTCAAACAGATAGTTTCCTTCTATGATAATTTTTTTCTCGCAGATTTGGGGGAATTCAAGTAACAAAGAGGACTATTTCTTTATGAACTGTCTGTAAAATGTCTTAACATCTATTAAAATATTGCAAACTGTACAGTGTTTACTAACTGTACAGTGTTTAATAACTGTACAGTGTTTACTAACTGTACAGTTTGCACTAACTGTATAGTGTTTACTAAACGTACAGTTTGCACTAACTGTACAGTGTTTACTAACTGTACAGTGTTTACTAACTGTACAGTTTGCACTAACTGTACAGTGTTTACTAACTGTACAGTTTTCACTAACTTTACAGTTTTCACTAACTGTACTCGAAGTCTAGATTTCCAGCTTGTTGTTGAAGTCTGACAATTAATATTATTTAACACAATAAGGTTGATAAATCTAACTTTGTTTGTGACAATCAGTCGGATTATCTTCGCCGGGTTCAGGTCTGATCTTGTTCTTATCCTACTACTAGCTAGACCAGGACCAGGTTTTCTCCTGGATACAGTTTCGATCACTAAGGATTATCATTGTTTAGAAAACAGAAAATACTAAAAAACCTTTCCTTGAAAGATTGAAATAGCAAATAATTGGTTCTTGTTTCTCCAGAAGCACAGATATAAGAAATAATAAGGTTTGAATAAAGGAATAAGGTTGGGAAGAGAAGAGGATGAGAGGAACAAGGTTGGGAAGAGGAGAGAGTGGGAGGAATTAGTTTGGAAATAGAAGAGAATGAAATGAAGATGGTTGTGAAGAGAGGAGAATGGAAGGCATAAGGTTGGGAAGAGAAGAGGATAAGAGGAACAAGGTTGGGAAGAGAAGAGAGTTGCCGGAATAAGTTTGGAAATAGAAGAGATTGGAATGAAGTAGGTTAGGAAGAGAAGAGAATGGAATGAAGAAGGTTGGGAAGAGAAGAGAATGGAAGGAATAAGGTTGGGAAGAGAAGAAAATGGAATGAATAAGGTTGGAAAGAAAAGAGAATGGAAGGAATAAGGTTGGAAAGAGAAGAGAATGGAAGGAATAAGGTTGGAAAGAGAAGAGAATGGAAGCAATAAGGTTGGAAAGAAAAGAGGATGGGAGGAACAAGGTTGGGAAGAGAAGAGAGTGGGAGGAATAAGTTTGGAAATAGAAGAGAATAGAATGAAGATAGTTGGGAAGAGAAGAGAATGGAAGGCATAAGGTTGGGAAGAGAAGAGGATGAGACGAACAAAGTTGGGAAGAGAAGAGAGTGGGAGGAATAAGTTTGGAAATAGAAGAGATTGCAATGAAGAAGGTTGGGAAGAGAAGAGAATAGAATGAAGAAGGTTGGGAAGAGAAGAGAATGGAAGGAATAAGGTTGGGAAGAGAAGAGAATGGAAGGCATAAGGTTGGAAAGAGAAGAGAATGGAAGAAATATGGTTGGGAAAGAGAAGAAAATGTAATGGAAGGAATAAGGTTGGGAAGAGAAGAGAATGGAAAGAATAAGGTTGGAAAGAGAAGAACATGGAATGGAAGGAATAAGATTGGGAAGAGAAGAAAATGGAATGAATTAGGTTGGGTAGAGAAGAGAATGGAAGGAATAAGGTTGGAATGTGAAGAGAATGGAATGAAGAAGGTTGGGAAGAGATGAGAATGGAATGAATATGGTTGGGAAAGAGAAGAAAACGGAATGGAAGGAATAAGATTGGGAAGAGAAGAGAATGGAAGGTATTAGGTTGGGAAGAGAAGAGAATGGAAGGAATAAGGTTGGAAAGAGAAGATAATGGAATGAAGAAGGTTGGGAAGAGATGAGAATGGAAGGAATATGGTTGGGAAAGAGAAGAAAATGGAATGGAAGGAATAAGATTGGGAAGAGAAGAGAATGGAAGGAATAAGGTTGGGAAGAGAAGAGAATGGAAGGAATAAGGTTGAGAAGAGAGAAAATGGAAGGAATAAGGTTGGAACGAGAAGAGGATATGGAAACCGAGTAAAGAATATATCAAGAAAGGAAATAATATGTTCCTCCCCCCTAACCTCAAGACAATATCATCCGTGGAATTTGATTGGAGCAGACACTGTCTAGACCCATCCCTCTTCTCTGATTGGTCAGAATGGAACATCAGAGGCCTGTTATTGGACGGAAGGATATTACTATCATTGGCTCCAGGTCTGGAGTACAGAAACCGTTGTTCTTAAACAATAGATCGTAATTAGAAAAGGAAACCTTATAAAACTCAGTTCCACGTTGTAAACACAAATGGTTTAAAAATGAATTATAATGCGTACGTTAGAAATATACGTTTTAACCAGCAATCTTTATAGAAAATTAGATTAAACATTTCATTGAAGAAGCCACACGTGAATTCTATATATCAGCTAGGAGTTTGTTGAATCCTCTTTCTACGCGGAAAGCAATATTCGCATGGCAGCATTCAATCTTCATTTACAGGGCTACAAAACGTATATATAGGTTGGTTTAAGGTAAAATCATGGACCAAGGTCTGGCGACCACTATAGTATCAGTAGAAGTAAATATTTCTATAGCGCCGATTGAAGGATTCATAACTCTAATTGGATAATGAGATAGATAGAAAGATAGATGTTACCGCCATACTATTTCTATTGGTTCAGAACAGACAACAAACACATGACTGAATCCTGATTGTATCAGGCGTTAATGGACTCGGCATACAGAAGTGCGACACATTAAAGTTGGCCCGCTGGATCGCTGCAGTCTATATATCACTGCGTTGCGAAAATAAATATTAGAATAACAATTTGATTAGACCTCCTGAAGAAACTTCAAATCTATGAAAGTTATCCATCATATTTTCAGACCGGGTCGACTTGTCACTGTAGTTTCAGTAGAAGTAAATATTTACATTTAATGTTTAGTCCTGATATAAGGATTCATCTCTAATTGGATGATGAGATAGATAGATGATACTGCCATGCCATATACTGAAACTATAGTGAACAATTTCCGACGATTCAATTATTTTCAGTTTTTTTTTCTATTTGTATTTTTTCCGGAATTCATTGATTCCTCATGACTGCCATGTTTAGTTTTTCATTAGTATTTAATGTTTTAGTTTCAATGTTGCTTTTAATATTGTAAATATATACTCCCATATATATTGTAATGACTAATGAGATATGCAGATTCATATGTTTTCATATGTTTACAGTATTTGTTTAAAATGTAAACTCATAATATGTGACCATGTCAATTATTTGAACTCATAAAGAGGAATAGTTTACGATCTATGAACTACTCAATTCATCCCCCCCCCCCCCATCCTTTAATGTTATACCTAGTACCATGATGAAGATTGAGAGAACACAGGTCGGATAAAAGATTTGAGAGCTAAAGAGAGATAATATTTTGAATATTGTATAGAATACACCCATCTAACAATCAATAAGAAATGCTCTCAAAATATGTCACCAGTTTGAATAGATTGGTTCCGAACTCAGCTCTATTGAAAGGTGTCTAGGCTCCATACAATATTGAGAAGAGTTGGGACCAGAAACCTACTCAGGGTGCTCAGGGTGCTCAGGATACACAGGATACACTGGATACACAGGATACACCGGATACACTGGATACACTGGATACACCGGATACACTGGATACACTGGATTCACCGGATACACTGGATACACTGGATACACTGGATACACCGGATACACTGGATACACTGGATTCACCGGATACACCGGATACACTGGATAAACTGGATACACTGGATACACTGGATACACTGGATACACTGGATACACTGGATACACTGGATACACTAGATACACTGGATACACTGGATTCACCGGATACACCGGATACACCGGAAACACCGGATACGCCGGATACACCGGATACACTGGATACACTGGATAAATTGGATACTCTGGATAAACTGGATACACAGAATACACTGGGTACACTTGAAACAACTACATACACTGGATACACTTGATACTCTGGATACACTGGATACACTGGATACACTGGATACACTGGATACACTGGATAAACTGGATAAACTGGATACACTGGATACACTAGATACACTGGATACACTGGATTCACCGGATACACCGGAAACACCGGAAACACCGGATACACCGGATACACCGGATACACTGGATACACTGGATAAATTGGATACTCTGGATAAACTGGATACACAGAATACACTGGATACACTTGAAACAACTAAATACACTGGATACACTGGATACTCTGGATACACTGGATACACTAGATACACAGAATACTCTGAATACACTGAATACACTGGATACACTGGATACACTGGATACACTGGATACATCGGATACACTGGATACACTGGATACACTGGATACACTGGATACACTGGATATATCCTGGATACACTGGATACACCGGATACACTGGATACACTGGATACACGGATACACTGGATACACTGGATACACTGGATACACTGGATACACTGGATACACTGGATACACTGGATACACTGAATACACTGGATACACTAGATACACTGGATAAACTGGATACATCGGATACACTGGATACATCGAATAAACTGGATACATCGGATACACTGTATACAAGGAAACAAGTGAGCGCGCACATTATACAGGATGCACTGGATTCTCACTTGAGACATATAAGACAAAGCACAAAAAATACTAATTGAAATAATATAATTATGTTTGGTGAGAAATTTTGAAAAGCTCAATTTTCATTTTTCCTATTTCGTCCAATATTACTCTCCATTAGTAGAATCTGTTAAATCCTCGATACACTCAGGGGGATTTAGGGAGGGGAAGGGGAGAGAGAAGAGGGTGGGGAAGGGTGGGAGGTAAATGGAGGGCGAGGGAAGGCAGAGAGGAGAGAAGATTCCCGCTGGGAGCAATCTTTGCTTGTGACACACTCTAAACCACCTTAACACACACACTCGTCCCTCTCTTCTCTTAAATCCTAAATAAACTTGTTTAATCTTAGTTTAGTAGTCTATTTCAGGATTCCATATATATATATATGTATATGTATACATAAATTCTGTTTTATTTCAAAAATTCAAGAATAAGTCTTCATCGAACTTTCCAGACTAAATCTATTTGAAAACTCTTGGTTCAGAATATTAAAAATCCAGGTTAAGTCCAGAATATTCCAAATATCCGGGTCAGTAACTTTTTGCCTAGTACACTTTCGCCTTGTACTCATTCGCCTTGTACTCATTCGCCTAGTACACATTCGCCTGCATAACATTTTGCCTGCATAACAGTTTGCCTGTGTAACAATTTGTCTGTATAACAGTTTGCCTACTTAACATTTTTCCTATAATTTGAGTGTATTTTTCGCCTATATAACATTTTGAGACTGTAACTTTTTTTGCCTTATTTATAGACTGGGCCAAATTTGTGAAAAGGTTTTTCAATTATATTCTCATAACATAATATCACATCATATTTGTCTGCATAGAGTGATAGAATACACAACTTAACTCGTAATAATTTTCGATGTACATTGTACAAGGTCTTCTAGAGCATCTCCAATGAATTGTTGTCTCTGTGCCTCCATTTCCAACATATGAATAGTTGTTTTTATCAATAATAGAAGGCTTTCCTCTTTTAGATACGCCAGCTTTGATAAGTACTGCCATATTTTCAATAGAAAAAATACGATTGATTTTGAAGATTTTTCTAATCAGTTTCGCGGGTTTTCCTGTTTCAAAGTTTGTGAGTTTTTCAAGAATTCACGGTTTAGACAAAAAATATATGCAATTGTTTTATAGGCAAACTGTTATTTATGCAAACTGTTAGACAGGCAAAATGTTAAACAGACAAACTGCTATATAGGCAAACTGTTATTTATGCAAACTAATACAGGCAAACTGTTATACAGACAAACTGTTATACAGACAAACTGTTATACAGACAAACTGTTATACAGGCAAAATGTTACACAGGCGAATGTTTACTAGGCGAATGAGAACTAGGCGAATGAGCACTAGGCGAATGAGTACTAGGCGAATGAGTACATGGCGAATTAGTACTAGGCGAATGAGTACTAGGTGAATGAGTACTAGGCGAATGAGTACTTGGCGAATGAGTGCTTGTCGAATTAGTACTAGGCGAATGAGTACTAGGCGAATGAGTACTAGGCGAATGAGTACTAGGCGAATGAGTACCAGGCGAATGTGTACTACTAGGTTACAAGAGAATTCATCTTAAAACTGAACAGTGAAATAAGTTCAGAGTTTAAAAGAGAAATCATCTTAAGAATAAACAAGAGATTTTAGTTCAGGGTTAAAAGAGAAATCATCTTAAAACTGAATAGTGAAATAAGTTCAGGGTTTAAAAGATAAGAAATCTTAAGAAAAAACAAGAGATATTAGTTCAGGGTTTAAAAGAGAAATCATCTTAAGATTAAACAAGAGAAATAAGTTCAGGGTTTAAAAGATAAGAAATCTTAAGAATAAACAACAGAAATTAGTTCAAGGTTTACAAGAGAAATCAAACTGATCCCAATAATCCACGGTAAGTCCAGAATATTCGAATAATCCTGGTTAAGTCGAAATAATTGGAAAACTCCAGGTTAAGTCCAGAATATTATAATACTCCAGATTAAGTCCAGAAATTTAGAATACTCCAGGTTAAGTCCAGAATATTCGAAAAATCCAGGTTAAGTCCAGAATATTATAATACTCCAGATTAAGTCCAGAATATAAGAAAAATCCAGGTTAAGTCCAGAATATGTGAAAAATCCAGGTTAAGTCCAGAATATTCGAATATCACAATCGATGAGGATGGTTCAATTTTCTAGAGAAGGTAAATATTTGTTGAATGATTCATCCGGGGTAGATTTACGAATTCAAAATATAAATGCCATTTAGTTCAATAATATTTTAAAAACTAATGAATAAAATAATTATAAATTCGTCTGAGTATATTTAACCCTGAAGTTGGTAAACTGTTCTCTGGAGACTCCAGGTTCTCATGGTTTATGAGTCTGTACACAGGAACCCTCATCAGTGTTCTCTTTATTAGTTTCCAATCCGGGAATAGATCACCAAACCAATACATTCAACCTACATAGGTCCAGCCCCCCCCCCCCTAGGTGGAGATTAACCGTTGCTCTGAGCAAAATAAACAATTTAGAACAGTATTTAAAGTTGATATTCATCTAAAAAATAGTCAAAAAGTTAATTTAAGTATGTTTTCATCCTATCTGGGGGTTTTGATTTACTTATTTCATGCTAAGAATCTAGGAATACATTCCAAACTTAACTCTATTTACCTAATAAACGAAATTTCATTGTGCTTTTTAGTTTATCGAAATACAGAAATTCTGATGAATATCACGTTTCAAATCAAAATGAATGTGCAGGATGAGTGGCTAATGATTAAAGTTTAGAGTACACAGATCGAATAGGATTAAAGATTCTGACTCCAGGGTTTAGATTGAACTGTCCTTCTCCAGGAACGTGAGCAACAATAGAGAGTTTAGTCTCATCTCAACTGATATAGTCGTATACTAGGATATTGTCGTAGACAAGGATATACAAACAAATATTTCTCTTTATAATGTCTAAATTTTCAACTACAAATTCAAATACGAATTTGCTTTTTGAAGAATATATTAGAATTATTTTTCTTCCATTTTCCAATCATCCTTTCATCCTCCTTCCATCCTCTTTCCACCCCCGTCCATCCTCTTTCCATTCTCCATGATTTTTCCTCTCCTACTCTCCGCTCTCCTTCAATATTCCTTACTCTCTCTTTCCTTTAATATTCCCTAATTTCATCTCTCCTTCAATATTCCCTACTCTCCGCTCTCCTTCAATACTCCCTAATCTCCTCTCTCCTTCAATACTCCCTACTATCCTCTCTCCTACTCTTCCCTCTTCTTTATACTCTCTACTATCCGCTTTCCTTCAATATTCCTTACTCTCATCTCTCCTTCAATACTCCCTACTCTTCTCTCTCTTTAATACTCCCTACTCTTCTCTCTCCTTCAATACTCCCTACTCTTCTCTCTCTTTAATACTCTCTACTTTCCTCTCTCTTCTTCAATACTCCCTTCTATTCTCTCTCCTTCAATACTACCTACTCTTCTCTCTCCTTCAATACTCCCTACTCTTCTCTCTCCTTAAATACTCCCAACTCTTCTCTCTCCTTCAATACTCTCTACTCTTCTCTCTCTTCAATACTCCCTACTCTTCTCTCTCCTTCAATACTCCCTACTCTTCTCTCTCTTTAATACTCCCTATTTTTCTCCCTCTTTAATACTCCCTACTCTTCTCTCTCCTTCAATACTACCTACTCTTCTCTCTCCTTCAATACTCCCTACTCTTCTCTCTCCTTCAATACTCCCTACTCTTCTCTCTCCTTCAATACTCCCTACTCTTCTCTCTCCTTTAATACTCCCTACTCTTCTCTTTCCTTCAATACTCCCTACTCTTCTCTCTCCTTTAATACTCTCTACTCTTCTCTCTTCTTCAACACTCCCTACTCTTCTCTCTCCTTTAATGCTCCCTACTCTTCTCTCTCCTTCAATACTCCCTACTCTTCTCTCTCCTTAATATTCCCTACTCTTCTCTCTCTTCAATACTCCCTACTCTTCTTTCTCCTTCAATACTCCCTACTCTTCTCTCTCTTTAATACTCCCTACGCTTCTCTCACCGTCAATACTCCCTACTCTTCTCTCTCCTTTAATACTCCCTACTCTTCTCTCTCCGTCAATACTCCTTACTCTTCTCTCTCCTTTAATACTCCCTACTCTTTTCTCTCCTTCAATACTTCCTACTCTTCTCTCTCCGTCAATACTACCTACTCTTCTCTCTCCTTCAATACTTCCTACTCTTCTCTCTCCGTCAATACTCCCTACTCTTTTCTCTCCTTCAATACTTCCTACTCTTCTCTCTCCGTTAATACTACCTACTCTTCTCTCTCCTTCAATACTTCCTACTCTTCTCTTTCCGTCAATACTCCCTACTCTTCTCTCTCCTTTAATACTCCCTACTATTCTCTCTCCTTAAATACTCCCCACTTTTCTTTCACCTTTTATCTTTATTACTTTCTCCTCTCCTTTTATGATTATTAGTTTCTATTTCTCCTCCTTTAATCTCCCGTACTCTCCTTTCATGATTATTAGTTTATATTTCTCCTCCTTTAATCTCCAATGCTCTCCTTTCATGATTATTAATTTCTATTTCTCCTCCTTTAATCTCCCGTACTCTCCTTTCATGATTATTAGTTTCTATTTCTCCTCCTTTAATCTCTCGTACTCTCCTTTCATGATTATTAGTTTCTATTTCTCCTCCCGTACTCTCCCTTTTCCTTTCCTCCTTACCACTCACCTTTTACTCGTTGCCTCTTCTTTCTCTTCTGATACTTTTACTAGCGCTTTTTCCCTCTATTCGTCTCTATTTCCGCTTTGTATCCTCTACTATATCTTTTTAGCTCTTTTCTACTTTTATTTTTTTTTACTGCCATTTTCTTCTCTCCCATTTTTTGAAATATTTTTCTTTAGCACCATTTCTTCCTCCGCTTTCTCCCCTATTCCATCTTTTTTTCTGTTAGTTCCTTCTTTCTCATGTTTTTGCTGTCTTTTATCTTTTTGTCTTTAACTGTTTATTTCTCTTTTCTCCCATACTTCTTTTGTTTCTTCCCACTCACATATCTATTTCTACTCTTTTATCATGTCTGGTCTCTTTATTTTTATTAGTTTGACCAGTGCCACATCGCTTTCTTGCCATTTTCTTCTTTCTCCACTATTTTACCTCTTACTCATCTCTTACTTGATTTTTGCTCATCCGTGTCCAATGTTCTCCTCCAGTGTCCCCCACTCTCCCAATCTCCCCCTTTAACCCTTAATTGCCATCTTCCATTTGTGGTTTACTGAGAGATGGTCCATATATCCCTGGTTCAAGTTCTGGTTGAGCTACAGACCGGAAACTGGGGAAATCTACCTTTATTCCCGCCACTCAACAGATGCCGCTTCTTATAAATCACATCTCACACCATTAGTGTGAGTTCCCTTTTAAGGGAAATACTCTGATATACATTAGATAGGCAGACAGAGGGAGAGAAAGATAGAAGAGAAAGGAATGGATATAAGTATTAATATGTAGATAATTATTTTCTACATGAAGAAATGTGTCAAACTAAACAATTCTTGATTGATATGTAGACATATACCAAATAATTATTTTTAATCATTACATAAACACACTGAAGTCACATATGTTAGGTGAAAAGCAGGACAAACATGGAAACCTAGAACTTTAAACTTGAAGCATATTTACAAAGAATACTATTTTTTTGAAGCAGGAAATAAAACTAGGAGTAGGATATACAGGAGTAGGATATAGAACTAGAAGTAGAGTATACATGAGTAGGATATAGAACTAGAAGTAGAGTATACAGGAGTAGGATATAAACTAGAAGTAGAATATACAGGAATAAGATATAAAACTAGAAGTAGAGTATACAGGAGTAGGATACAAACTAGAAGTAGGGTATACAGGAGTAGGATATAAAACTAGAAGTAGGGTATACAGGAGTAGGATATAAAACTAGAAGTAGGGTATACAGGAGCAGGATATAGAACTAGAAGTAGAGTATACAGGAGTAGGATATAAAACTGGAAGTAGAGTATAACGGAGTAGGATATAAAACTAGAAATATGGTATACAGGAGTAGAATATAAAACAATGAAGAGGATTTAGAATCCGGACTCAATGTAAGATACTGTGGGTATAAAAGATCCTGGTATAAGTTTAACAGCAGTATATAAAATTTAACGATGTAAACGTAAGAAACAGGACTAAAATCCGTTAACGAATTTCACGGATACCTGAACCCCAAAATCTAGAAGAAAATTCCAGATTTTGAAACACAAACACACACTGTAGACTGCAGATATTATTGAATATTATTGAGCAGGAGTCAGGACGGAACTTATGATCCTAGTTTAAAAAATATTTTTTATTGTTTTTAACCTGTAAATCATCCTAATTCAAGCAGATTTATCGTCATTAGGCTCATTGAAAACTATTCAGGTGTTTTACATTCAAATAAAACTCTGGAAATCTTTATAAAGAACAAGATTACATTACACTGGAAAATAGAAAAAGAAGAAGAAAAAGTAGAAAAAAAGAAGAAGAAAACACTACTTAGAAGCTCATAAAAAAGAAATGCGATAACAAGAATAAGAAGAAAAGGAAAATTATTAACAAGAACAAGAAGAAAAAGAGAAGAAGAAAAAACAAGAACCAGAAAAAAACAAGAAGGACAATAACAATAACAAAACAAGAAGAACAAGAACAAGTACAAGAAAAAGAAGGACAATAACAATAAAAAAATAACAAGAAGAACAAAAACAGTAACAAGAATATGAACAGAAATATAGAAACAACGCAACTACAAAATTATAAATTTATTATTTGAGAACAATAGATTTTAACAAGGAAGAGTAAAAGATGGAAGAAAATAAATGAATGAACTGAACTGGGTTCAGTTTAACAATATAACTTAGATTTTATTTACACTTTCCCTCCCATTCCTTCTCACTGACCATGAATACCAAAAAACTGGAGAGGAGGAGGGGGGCGGGGAGATGAAGGCAGATGTATTGAAGGGGGGTGGGGGGACNTAGTTCAAACCATACCTTCTCCTTCTCTTTATCTAGTTTAAGCCATCCCTTCTCCTTCTCTTTATCTATTTTAAACCATACCTTCTCCTTATCTTTATCTAGTTCAAACCATCCCTTCTCCTTGTCTTTATCTAGTTTAAACCATACCTTCTCCTTCTCTTTATCTAGTTTAAACCATACCTTCTCCTTCTTTTTATCTAGTTCAAACCATCCTTTCTCCTTCTCTTTATCTAGTTTTAACCATAACTTCTCTTTCTCTTTATCTAGTTTAAATCATTCTTTTTCTTCCTCCTACAGGATGAGTAAAAAACAGGATTATTGATGTTTTTAAAATTTTAGTTTTTTAAAAATATTTTTTGGAACATTTTTAAAAAACAATTTTTTTCAAAATGATTTTTTTTGAAAAATTGTTGGGAAAATGTTTATTTTTCTTGTTTTTCAAAATTTCATAAATGTTTATCAAAAATTAAATGATATAAACCAAAAAAATCCGCACAAATTTAGAGTTGAAATCTGCAGTAAATCCCCCCCCCACCCCCCACCCATCTGGACCATCTCTACCCTGAATTTCCTTTAGTTTCTTCACTGTGTATTCCCAGAGAAAGTAATCCTGTATTCTGTAAATTATATGTATATTGTGTTGCACTAAAAGATCAGAGGTTGCCTAAAACTAATTGTTTTTGAAGCACTCCACCCTTCGCTAAACTTGACGCTTGACCGATCCCTCATCTAAACGTCATCCGACCCCCCCGGAGCAGAAATTAGTTTCTGAACGTAACTCGAATCTTCTCTTCAAATTGTCGGAAAGGTTTGGGAACTATCGCCCCCTCTGTAACTTGAAGTTAGGAGTCACATTTCAGTCTTTCAAGTGAGATTTGAAAATTCAATTCTCGTTCTCAGAAGATTATGAAAATAAACATGGACAGCTTAAATTAACGGTAAAATTGATAAAAACTTAACATTTACGCGGCAACAAAATATTTAACGTTAAAGAAGATATGCATAAAGTAAACCTACTTTAATGCCAGAGATTAATTTAATTAATTAATTAATTAATTAAAAAATCTCTGCACTTAGGATTGTCATTTTTCTTTTTGTCAAGTTTCTTTTTATTAAACTATCCGATATTTATAGAATTTCAAATTTCTTGTCAAATTCTTACAATTTTTTTTTGTGGGTAAAATTTTCAGATAAAACGATACTTAAAATAACGTCTTTTTTTGGTGACACTGGTACTCCGGTCATCGTTGTTAGCTCTATCCCAAAGCTGCTGGTCTGGTTGGTTAGGGGATCCATGAGGATTCAGTAGGGATTGTTGATGATGAGGGTAAACTTTAGATCGATTTTAAACAAATCCCAACCCTACTCTCTAGCACTAGAATTATATCATTTTCTTCTCAATATATTTCGCCAAAAACTTTGGCATCATCAGGAGTTTGTCCTATAATATAACAGATATAAGCAAAAAATAATAATAAAAAATACAAACACAGCAACTAAAATAAACAAAGAAGAGAACAAAAATAAAAATCTTTTTATGTAAAATGGAATTTTTCAAAATGAATATTGTCAAAACACATAAAACTTAAAAGAAAAATTAGAAAACCGTACCTTACTCTTTTGACGAGTATTGAATGACTGGAAAAGGATTGACTAGTTTATGGGCGTAGGGGGGGGGGGAAGGGGGGGGGGGGTGTTGAAGGGGTTAGAATTCGTCGACAAAACGGTCAAATACATGAATTCGATCAACACTATAAGGTACTGTTGGTAATACATATACATACAGTTTAAAACAAACAAAATTCATTCTTTTTAAAATAACGTTCTGAAGTTTACCGTTGTGAATCGTTGATACCACCACTCGCATTCAGCCATATTTAAGAATAAGAAGTCATTGCTTTATCTGATACCTAGAGAAGAATTGAACCAGCCGGGTTTATAAACTCAGTTTGATGGAATAATTATGAGTGGGGACGAGACTGGATTAGAGGAACAATAGAATTGATCAAAGTTGGCCATTGTTTCAATCTTATCCGCAGTCTTCAGTCAGAATTTTATATGAACCTGGAAACTAATTATATTCTCTCCACCTCCTCCCAATCAATTAATCAACATGAAAAAACATAAAAATAATTTAATTGTTAAATTCTAAAAACTGTAAAACTCGAACGGAAGGAGTGAGTCAATGACCAGAAGGAAAATTCTTAATGTTTAAAGTTAAGATTGAGTGGAGGTTTCGTGATTATATTAGTAGTATTTATATTGAGTGGAGGTTTCGTGATTATGTTATTAGTATTTATATTGCAGGCGTAGTTCAGCTGAGGTAAAAAGAATTATGTACATTTTTACCCACATTGGATGAGACTTCAGAGACGACTGTACGGAACTCTTTCAGTCTTTTTTCCTAAATTTTTTTGTTTCAACTTTAAGCTTGTCTCTTCCTTTACCTAATTAAAGACATCATACGAGTATCTTAAGACAGAAAACTAAATTTTACTTTCATATTGTCATATTTTAAGTATTTTTGGTCGTCATAAAAGTACAATTTTTTGTGGAAAGCCTTGTATTTGTAATATGAAATAAATAAAAGTCGCTAAAAATAGTTCTTCATGGCTGGATAAACATAACTTATCTTTTATTTTGAGTTTTTTTTGTTAAATCTGCGGATCTCAAAATCATTTTTGTCACCACCATGACTACTCCAAAAATAACAATAAGTATTAATTAAAGATAATATTAAGGAAAATGAGAACCTGCAGCCGTGCAGAGGAAGCCGGAGAAAGGAGAAAAATTACAAACACATAAAATTCTGAACTATTCCTCGTAGCATTTTATTTTATAAAAAGGGAAAAAATAAATTTGAAAAAAATTGAAATAAATTATGAAAGAATTAAATTTTAAGCTTGGACAAATGTTTTTGATGAATAATCACAATATTGGCAAAATGAATTGTTTTCGGAAATTCGACGTAAAATAGCAATTTGTGTCGGAAATATATTGATTGATTGATTGATAAACGTTTATTTCTATACACCTTATTACTGGTGTCTTAAATCTCGGAAATATATATAATGTTAGGAAACATTTTGTGTCAGAAGTAGTTTTTCAGGTTAGCTTTGCTTTCGGAAAATTCAATAAATAATATAATATGAAATATTTAATTTCGGAAATATATTGTTCAAAAACATTTTGCGTCGGAAATAGTGTCAGAAGAACATTTGTCTCAGAAATACAGTTGAAGGGACATTTCGCGTCGGAAAAAGTGTCCTAGGAAACATTCTGTGTCGGAAATACTATGTTAGGAAACACTTGTTTTTGGAAATATAATGTTTGGAACTATTTTGTGTCGGAAACAATAATATGAAACATTTTGTGTTTTTAAGTGTTCCATAAACTTTTATAACGATAATCTTGTTCAGGTTGTTAAACCTTTCCTGATCAATGTATAGGTTTGTGTTTGGAACGAAGGTTTTATCTATGATGGATTGAGATTGAGGAAACATTGAGAGTATCTGCTACATATTGTCTGATCCCGTCTAGTGTGTATAAGTAAGACGAATGAATTATGGTTCCTCTCTTCTGGAATAATGTAAAATATTTGATCAGGCTGATTCCCTTGGTTCCCCTGGTTCCCCCTGGTTCCCCTGGTTCCTCTGGTTCCTCTGGTTCCCCCTGGTTCCCCTGGTATCCCTGGTTCCCCTGGTTGCCCTGGTCCCGCTGGTTATCCTAGTTCCGCTGATTCCCCTGGTATCCCTGGTTCCCCCTGGTTCCCCTGGTATCCCTGGTTCCCCCTAGTTCACCTGGTATCCCTGGTTCCCCCTGGTTCCCCTGGTTGCCCTGGTCCCGCTGGTTCTCCAAGTTCCGCTGATACCCCTGGTTTTCTTGGTTTCCCTGGTTTTACTGGCTCCCCTGGTTTTCGATTCTCATTCTCATGGTTCTCCATGTTGTTTTGGTTCCTCTGGCTCCTCTGGATTCCCTGGGTATCCTGGTTCCCCTGATTCCCCTGCTTCTCTTAATTCTCCTGGTTGCTCTGGATTCAAAGGTTCCCCTAGTTCCTCTAGTTCTTCTGGTTTCCATGGTTCTCCTAGCTCCGCTGGTTCTCCGGTTCCACTGGTTCTCCTTGTTCTCAAATCTCGATGCTGATTCTCATGTTTCTCCAGGTTGTTCTGGTTCCTCGGGCTCCCAAGGATTCCCTGGCTCTCCTGGGGCCCCTGATTTCCCTGGTTCTCATGGATTCCATGGCCCCCCTAGTTCCCTTGGTTCTTCTGGTTCCTCTGATTTCCTTGGTTCTCCTTGTTCTCTTGATTCTTATAGTTTCCTAGTGTCCATAGCTCCCCATGTATCCCTGGTTCTTCTGATTCTCTCTGCTCCCCCGGTTCTCCTGGTTTCCTTGGCTTCCTGTTCTCTGGGATAGCATGGTTCCTCTGTTTCTCCTGGTTATCCTGATTCTCCTGGATCTCCTAATTCTCCTGGTTCCCTTGATTTTCGATCCTGGTTCCTTGGTTACACTGGTTCCCATGGTTGTCCTGGTTCCATGGTTACCTGGGTTCCTATGGTTCACTGGTTCCCTGGTTCCCCTGGTTACCCTGATTCTCCTGGTTCTGATCCTTCCCTTTGATTGATCTTTTATCAAAAAAGGGGCCGCAGAGTCTGAAAGAAATATTGTCTGCGGACTCACCTCAAAATAGAAATTTTCTACTTATAAAACTGTAATTAAAAAAACTAATTCATATTTTTACTTTAATCGTTAACTAAAATGTCCTATGTTAGATAAAACCCCTTCAAAAATAAGGTTTGCCCCTGTATCCAGTAAAATATCTAATAAGTTAAACCCCCTGTAAACCCCTTCAATAATAAGGTTTATGCCCCTGTATCCAGTAAAATATCTAATAAGTTAAACCCTCCGTAAACCTCTTCAATAATAAGGTTTATGCCCCTGTGTATCCAGTAAAATATCTAATGAGATAAACCCCCCCTGTTAACCTCTTCAATAATAAGGTTTATGCCCTTGTGTATCCAGTAAAATATTAAACCCCCTGTAAACCCCTTCAATAATAAGGTTTATGCCCCTGTGTATCCAGTAAAATATTAAACCCCCTGTAAACCCCTTTAATAATAAGGTTTATGCCCCTGTGTATCCATTAAAATATTAAACCCCCTGTAAACCTCTTCAATAATAAGGTTTATGCCCCTGTGTATCCAGTAAAATATCTAATAAGTTAAACCCCCTGTAAACCCCTTCAATAATAAGGTTTATGCTCCTGCGTATCCAGTAAAATATCTAATAAGTTAAACCCCCTGTAAACCTCTTCAATAATAAGGTTTATGCCCCTGTGTATCCAGTAAAATATCTAATAAGATAAACCCCCTGTAAACCTCTTCAATAATAAGGTTTATGCCCCTGTGTATCCAGTAAAATATTAAACCCCCTGTAAATCCCTTCAATAATAAGGTTTATGCCCCTGTGTATCCAGTAAAATATCTAATAAGATAAACCCCCTGTAAACCTCTTCAATAATAAGGTTTATGCCCCTGTGTATCCAGTAAAATATTAAACCCTTTTGAACAATAAAGGTTGCGCCCCTGTATCCATTGATGAGGAAACTATTCCAATTCATACATCTGATAAATGATCTGATAAATGATTGTCTAGATTGTGTGGAAAAAAATACAAATATTTCAATTTTCACAGTATCCCAGCAGGCTGACTAGAACTTGAACTAAACTCAGAATATTTGCTAAAATAAAACAGTTTAAAAATTGATTTAACGACTGCAACACATTTTTGAGGGAAACCTGCATCCGGAGGAGGTGGTGGAGGGAGAGAGGGAGCTGGTTGGAATACCTAAGCGTTAAGTGTTTCTGCTAATTTGCATAAAATTAGAATGGCGAAATGACATTTCTTTTTTTACAGGTATATGGTCCGAAAAGTCTGAAAAGATCGTCGTCATATTACAAAATGTAATTGATGATTATTCTCGTCTGCAAATTTGCAGAAATTAATTTAAAAAATTAAGGATTTTTTTCATGATAGATTTTTTTTACAAGTTCAGTATCTTTATAAACGGTAAATGCTAGCAAAATCTACAATTACCAGGCAGGCCCTCAATCCTTCTCAGAATAGGATAATTACCAGGCAGGCCCTCAATCCTTTTCAGAATAGGATAATTACCAGGCAGGCCCTCGATCCTTCTCAGAATAGCATAATTACCAGGCAGGCCCTCGATCCTTCTCGAATAGAATAAGGAACTGATGACCTGTTTGAAACCAAATGTCGTGAACCTTTGACTTTCTGAACTATGAATTCTGTCAAATCTAATAGTCAAAGGCTTAAATATAAAAAGTTTACAGGTTTACAAAATATAGTGAATAGAAAATTAGAATTTGATGAAGAAGTTGTCATGATTCCGTTTTACAATGTTAACCATAAAACTATAGAATAGGAAGACGATGCTTAAAGCAATCTTTTCTGTATTTGATATCGTTTTAAAGCAAATAGTTTTACCAATACCTTGAAAATTTGCTTCTGAAGTGAAATGTGAATGACACTTCACAATTCCTGTTTTTAATTTTCATTAAACTATTTGATATCATTACTTGAGTCTAGTAATAGTTGCATTCCTATTCCAGAGTTGTATGGCTTTTACTGAAGTAAAACCGTTGTTGTGATGTTGGCTACTGATGCTATTGGTTAAGCTAGGAAAGTGTTTATATTTCTATTTTCTACAAGATAAAAATACAATTTTCCCATGGCTTCTAAGATATAAGAAAATAAAAGATGTGACAGCAACAATAAGCGAACTATAATGATGTAACTATGAGGTACTAGAAAGGACTGGCAGGAAAGAATTGTCCATCGTTTTTGAGGTAAAACCGTTTTCCGTTTGCGTTTTGAAAATTTGTTTTGTTTTATAATTTTGATCAGAGTAAAAACTTTGCTTTGTGAAAAAAGCAAACTTGTCTATCATGCAATTATAAAACAGGATTGTGAAGTCTATAAACTGAAAACGATGGACAAGGACAGGACGTTAGGTCAAAATGCGTCAGAAAAGACAAAATTCATCTTTAAAATGGCCGACCATGAGGTCCGAAAAAAAACTTGAAATTTCGATACCTGATCTCTGATGGGTACAGTCTGATAACCATCTGGGAACCACGCAATAACTGAAGACTTATGGTACGGGCATAGCCGGGTACTTCTCCTGGAATAGTATAAAGAGAGGTGGGAGATGTGGGAATGAAAGTGTGGATAACTACGGAACTGGGGATATAAAGATGTAAATGGGATTCCGGTTGGACCAAGATCACATTTCTCAGTGTCCAGAACACAAAGGGTAGATTGACATCAGATTTCCAGACCAGCTTTAATTCTTCTTTTCAGATCTAGCAAACTTTATACTTGTTTATACAATTCTATTCGTGGGACATTTATCTTCTTTACTTCATCTTCTCCTATTTTCTTTTTTCTTTATTCTCCATTTCTTTTGTAATTTTTAATTTTCTTTCCCTATTTTTCTTGTCTTCCTTTCTGTTCGCTTTCTTTCCTTCTTTTTCGCTTTCTTTCCTTCCTGTTCGCTTTCTTTCTTTCCTGTTCGCTTTCTTCACTTCCTGTTCACTTTCTTTACTTCCTGTTCGCTTCCTTTCCTTCCTGTTCGCTATCTTTCTTTCCTGTTCGCTTTCTTTCTTTCTTGTTCTCTTTCTTTCCTTCCTGTTCGCTTTCTTTCCTTTCTGTTCGCTTTCTTTCCTTTCTGTTCGCTTTCTTTCCTTCCTTTTAGCTTTCTTTCCTTCCTGTTCGCTTTCTTTGCTTCCTGTTCGCTTTCTTTCCTTCATGTTCGCTTTCTTTACTTCCGGTGCGCTTTCTTTCCTTCCTGTTCGCTTTCTTTCCTTTCTGTATGCTTTCTTTCCTTTCTGTTCGCTTGCTTTCCTTTCATTTCGCTTTCTTTCCTTTCTGTTCGCTTTCTTTCCTTCCTGTTCGCTTTCTTTACTTCCGGTGCGCTTCCTTTACTTCCTGTTCGCTTTCTTTACTTCCTGTTCGTATTCTTTACTTCTTGTTCCCTTTCTTTACTTCCTGTTCGCTATTTTAAACAGTTATTTTCCAATGTCTTTTCATTATTCTGTCTTAATTAAAATGTATGCACTTGCCTGTCATCGGTTTGTATGGTTGTCTTGGCCCCTAAGTCTCATTTTTAAACATGAAAAAACAAAGACCCATGTCTAAACGGTTAATCTCTGATGAATAAGCTACACGTGTTATATTGTAAAACCTTTAGTTAAGACAAATCTCTCCAGGTATTACGTTTGACTGTACAATTGCTTTGTCTCAAGTTTATTAAAGTCATAACTTTAGCCTAAAAGACGTCTTCATATTCCAGAGTTTTCTGGTTATCGCTGTACTTACTTATTATTTTTACACAACTTTTTTCACTATCTGGCCATTGCTATACTTTTACCAAACATTATTACTTTTAAAATTCGGTGATGGTGATGGACCAAACCTCTGTCTGTAGAGTAAAAAAAGTAGATGTTAGGTCCACATTTATCGAAAATTTCACCAGATCCAATACGTTTTTCACAATCTTACCCGTTTTTTCATTATCCATTTTGTTACCTCATGTTTCCTTAATTTGCATCTTATATTTGTTTCCAGATTTTTATGCTTTCAATTGCATGAATTTTTTAACACAAACACTCTTTTCTAGTTACATTTTATATCCTTCTTTTCTAAATCATTTTTCTAGTTTAAATTTTTATCCTTCTTTTCAATATTTTTTAGTTTCATTTTCATCCTTCTTTTCTAAATCTTCAGCAGTACTTCATTTTTTATCCCTCTTTCCTAAATTTCTAGTTTCCTAAATCCTATAGTTTCATTTTTTATCCCTTACTCTAAATCTTTTACAATTTCAAGTTTCATTTTTAGACTTTTTATTTTTTCCTTTCTTCTCTTTAATGATATTGTTTAAAAGATATTTACAAAGTACGACGACCTGTCCTTTGTCTGGGAACAGAGTAGATCGATAGCTACGCCCCAGGCCGCACCGTAAATCCAACATGGCCTGCTCTCGGGGCTGTGTTGCCGTGCGGTGCGGCGAGAAACTGTATTAGAAGTACAACGAGAATAATTTAGAAATTTTTAAAGTGTTATATCAGCATTTATTTGAAAATTATCGAATCCACGGTGTGATAAATCAGTTATTCCAACAAAATGAGTTGTTTTCTTGTTCTGGGGCTAAAAAAGTTTTACTGTTTCAGCTGAATTCTGTGTGGGTCAAAGAACTTTTCTCCCCGGTATTGTTTTAATTGGCTCACGTGGAAAATTATGAAAAAGTGTGATTTTCATTAAGTTATAGGTCCTAATACAAAATTCCTTTTATTTCTACCAATAATTTTATTTTGAACATCGTAATTTTTGTGAAAAAGTACTTAAAGCAAAGTTTGGTAATTTCCTAGAGTGGGGGGGAGGGGAGGGTTCAAATCTTAACATTCTCTAGTTTTGGTAGGGTCCGTCTTATTGAACGATTTTTGGACCCCCCCCCATCCCCCCTCCCTCCTATCAATTTTGTTCATGACGAAATTAGTATTTATTTACTATTATTTAGGGTTAGGTTAGGTTAAGACGTTTTCTGGGCCGAGCGCTGCGGCCACGGGGTAGGCTACTTAAGACACTTTCTGGGCCGAGCGCTGCGGCTAGGACAGGCTAGGGGGCCGAGCGCTGCGGCCACATGGTCAATTATATCCATGTCCAACTTATAAGATCCATGTACAAAATTGATAGGAGGGGGGGGGGGGGGGCAAAAAAACGTTCTCTAGGAAAAAACAAATTTCCCAGTATACGATTCTTTGACCCCACCCCCCTTTTGTATCAATTTTGTACATGTATCTCATTTGTAATATATAGATATATGTGGACGCAGCGCCCGGCCCCCTAGACTGTCCTTGCCGCGGCGCTCGACCCCCGCTCCTTCAAAAAAATTATTGGGGGGGGGGGGGGCCAAAAATCTGATATAAAGACAAAATCGCATTTTCCCACATTTTGTGTTAAAAAATGCTCTATAAATAAGTCAAACTACATTCTGAATCAAAATGTTATATCACCGAACCGGTTAATTTTTCAATTTTATTAAGGTTCTGTTCGGTAATGTTCTAGAAAAAGATTTTGTACTTTCTTCTAAATTATTATAAAACTTATGATTCTTAATATATATGTGAATATGCTCAAACTACTCGAATAAATAATTTATAATCATAAATTCTAATTTATTTCAGAAACATTTTTCCTGGGGAACTAGGATCTGGCCCCAACATTGAGGGGCAAGCCTGGTCAATGGTGGGGGGTGGGGCTGCAGCTGGTGGGGGCGGGGGAGAACAGAATCTTCTCTCAGTTGCTGACTCCCTAGCTCATCAGAGGATGGAACTCTCAGGACAGTGGGGCGCACCGATGCATTCAGGAGTAGACCAGGGTCTCCAACATCAATTACAGCATCTTCAACAACAGCAACAGCAGCAGCTTCAACAGCAACAGCTGAGCATGATGCTGGGACAGCACGGCGGTTTAGCTCCTCTTGTTGGCCAGCAGATCTCCCAGCTCTCATCAATGCTTCCTGTTGGTTCACAACATCAATCTCCTCCAACCCTAAACATGATGCTGGGGAGTGGAGCTAATATTGCTGCCATGTTCCAAGGACATAACGGTATGGCACCTGTTCAGTCCCCGCCCTCCTCCCAGGGTGGAGGACAAGGATATCTGCTGCTAGGAACAGCACAGCATGGACAGAGACCAGGAGAGCAAGGAATGCCTCCTGCAATATCTCCTAATTCTACTCCGGGTATTCAGATGCCAGGACCTCCAGCTACTCCTCCAATGGTTGGGGTAGAGATGGGAGATAGAAACATGTACATGGGGAATATGGGACGAATGGTTCATGGAATTGACAAGTTCTCTGTAGAAGGTATGGATGAGAATCAACAATATGCCTGGAAAGGAATTCAAGGAGGAATTTTGGCGGAGATGTTTCCTAGCGTTGACAGACAAATGCAACACTTTGCAGATCCAAGAATGCAGACGGGGGCTCAGGGACAGAATATGAATCATGCTGCCATGGCCCAGTTTCAGGCTCAGGAGAATATGGTTCGGATGCAACAGCATCAACAGCAGCAACAACTTCATCAGAAGCAGCACTACTCCCAACAAATGCAGGGACATCCTCAGATGTTCCAGGATATGAGAGGATTTTCTCAAATTGTTCCTGCCCAGTCTCCTCCTGCTCCCAATGGTATGCAGTTTCACCATGGAGGTCCTCCTGGGCCACGTCCTCGTCCTGTTGGTGGGGATGATTCATCTCCTGGGTTTACTCCCGAGGTGCCAGCTCCACACGAGGCTGAAAATCCTAAAGATGATCTTGTTATCGGCAGCTGGAATGATGAGTGTGAGAAGGAAGGAGCTGGAATTGCTCCGCCTGGGCCTCCGCCTCAGATTCTGCAGAATATGAGTCAGCCTCCGCCGAATCAAGTTCATCGGCAAAACGAACCTTTCTTCGGAGGAAACTTTCATCCTCCGAACAACAATAGAGGAGGGTGGGGACAAACTATGGAGGAAGAGCAGTTTTCAGCTGATGGAAGCAACCGAGGGAAGCATCATGATTTCAGAGGCAGGGGACGCGGAAACAAGATGGATATGGTAAGTCGACATGATGAGAATGAGAACAATCGATCAGCTGGAACTTTCAGGGGTAGAGGTATGTCTCGAGGAGGTAGAGGTAGCTTTGGTTACGGTCGGATTGTAGACCAGGATAAATCTGAGGGGAAAAACGCCGCCATCGAGGAAACTAAAGCTTTGATGCTGAAAATGAGGTTGGAAGATAAGGAACTCATTGACCGGCACAAGAAGGAGCACGGGATAACAGATGAAAACGATGAAAATTCTAAATCTGAAGCACCAGAGGTTCAGCCTGGTGCGTACAGACCGCGAGAGAAGCGAGGACGAGATGACCGCAAAGACGCTCAGAGAGCTCGAGGAGGACGGGGCCGAGGAGGACGAGGGATGCCCCCTCATATGCCTGGTATGGCTGGAGCTCCTGCTCCTCTGTTTGGATTACATCATGGAGGTTCAGACTTTAGAACTCCTCCTTTCCCTGGTCTTGAGGGATTCTTTCCGCCGCAGGCAATGGGACACTTTCCACCTGGTTTCCCGCCTCACCTAGGTCCCGGATTTCCTCCAGGAATTATCCCGGGAGGTATGAGAGGTCGTGGATTCCCTCGAGGTCGAGGGTTTCCTGCTGGTTTCCCGCCTAGAGGCTTCCCGCCTCCAATGATTGGTGCACGTGGAATGCGAGGGATGCGAGGACCGTATCAAGGAGGGGGTCGAGGTCGTGATCGGGGAAGAGGAGGAGGAGGGGGAGGACCTGAGCCGGGTGATGGAGCGAGTACTGAAGAACCACCTTCTGAAGATAATCCTCTTCTGAGTGCTATCAACAAACCTAGTGTAGAGACGGATACACAGGCTGCTGTCGTGGAAACTGACGAGCCGTCAAAAAACTTGTTTAGCGAGCAGGTCAGTCATAGGTTTCAATAAAAATAAAAATCCAGATACATATCTAGTTTTAGTCAAAAATTATTTTCTTCCTCTTACCTGTCTGAAACTGTTTAAATTTTCCTTCATTTCTAACTTGTATTTTTAGGGAACCTACGAGGGCCAGCTGGCCCTGCTCGCTGGAGCCGACCTTAGGGTCAGGCTGACCGATCAGCTGGTCCGCGGTCAGACCGAGTGCATGGTCTGCCTTGACAGAGTTAGGCAAACTCATGCAACTTGGGACTGTCACAATTGCTTCCAAGTAAGTTTTATATCAAGTTTTAAAGGTTAATAAACATTTTTCCTGTATTTTATATTGAAGTATTTGGGCTAAAATTGTCTTTTTTAGATTTTCCATCTCAATTGTATAAAGAAGTGGGCTAAGACCGCCCGAACTGAGTCTGGGGGCTGGAGGTGCCCTGGATGTCAATCTGTTACCTCCATCGGTCCCTCGGAGTACCGCTGCTTCTGTAGAAAACTCCGGAACCCGGACTGGAACCGGAACGAAGGTCTGGTTCCTCACTCCTGTGGAGAAGTATGTGGAAGGAAAAGATCAGATCCGTGTTCTCACTCCTGTAAGGAGCTCTGCCATGCTGGACCCTGTCCAACCTGCACTGCTACTATACTGATAACCTGCCCTTGTGGAAAAGAGAAAACTAGAATGAAGTAAGTTTAAGTCCCCCCCCCCCCTCTTTAAACATTACCTCCTCCCTGCCCTCCCTGTATGTTAGAACATTTTTATCGCTGAGTCGGGGAAAATATTTCAATTTTTGGGTAACAGGTTACATCTAATTTCCCACAAAATCTTGTAGAATATAATTTAAAAATAATAAAAACGTCTGTTTCCAGTGTATAATGTACATCATCAAATTAAAAATTTATATTTCAAATTTTCTTAAAACTGAACCTTGAAATTTTATTGAGTTGTAATGAACATCTAAGCATTAATTCCTAATCAAAACTTCTGAGGAACGTCAAAGAATGCATTCTCCTTGTATTCTGCCGATCTTTTAATAGTAATAATAATATTGTTAAAGGTGTGGCGAGGAATTTACTTGTGAGGGAGTTTGTGGAAAGAAATTAAACTGTGAGGAACATGAATGTCAGGATGTTTGTCATCAAGGTCCTTGTTATGATTGTCTTAAGGTCTTCAATCAAGGTAATTAATTTATTTATTAAAGTCATTCTTAATTCTAAAATATTAAAGTCTACAATAAAGCTCTTCGTTGAATAATTAAGTAAAGTGAATCGCTGAGGGGTGTTCTGACCCACAGTCTACTTCTCCTCTCTATACACATTTTAAACACGTCTGGGGTTGTCTGTTAAATCCGCCCAGGTTTTGATCTTTTCTTGATTCCTGGATGCATATATATTGATAATTGATGTATGTTCGCTATAGCTGGCTAAATAAACGGCTGGACCAAATTGGCAATAAGTACCCTAGACCTAGGCTACAATTAACATCGGGAGTATCTATGACCATATGATAAAAAATTCACTGGAACC
Source organism: Eurytemora carolleeae (assembly GCF_000591075.1). Classification (NCBI taxonomy): domain Eukaryota; kingdom Metazoa; phylum Arthropoda; class Copepoda; order Calanoida; family Temoridae; genus Eurytemora; species Eurytemora carolleeae. The sequence continues at coordinate 308,829 of NW_019396111.1, read as the reverse complement.
TTTGTTTTCTAGTATGCTACTGTGGGAAGAGTGTACGTGAAGTAGTATGCAGTAAAGAAACTGTTGGAGTAACAAACTACGAGTGTGAGAACATGTGTGAGAAGTCCCGCGACTGTGAGCTCCATCAATGCGATTCTCCATGTCATCCCGGAGTCTGTGAACCCTGTCTACTCACCCCTAGTAGAGTTACAACCTGTCCCTGCGGACAAACCCCCCTGGAGAAGTTGTATGAAAGGGACGGATTATCTCCGCGTGAGAACTGTTTGGATCCTGTTCCTACTTGTGGTATGACTTGTAGTGCTAAACTCCCGTGTGGAAACCTGGCAAGTCCTCACACCTGCTCTTCAGTTTGTCACACAGGTAGACAACTAATATTATGTCATGGTAAGCATTTTACAACTGAGAGGGACTAAACTCAATTTTAAATAACCCTGTACATGTTCAGTGCAGGGGGATAATATTTGACTACCTGGGCAGCTATTTAGCTTCAGTTTACACTTCAGACTGTTAGCTAATATAGAATATAAAGACTTCACGGTCTAATCTTGCAGTACACACATCAAATATGCAGTACGCTTTCGGAGTACAAGTGTTTTGGGGAGGATTTGTATTATAAATTTTACTTAGTTTTCTCAGAATCGTTTGTAAATAAAGAAGTTATTACTCTGTTAAAGATTGTTTTAGCAATTCCCTTTGTGAAAATGTTGTATTGTATTTTGTAAAAGAGCAGTGTTTAACGGCCCAGTGCTTAGGATCCGGATCCGCATCAAAATTAAATGGATCCTAAGCATTGGTTTAACCTAAATGGAAAACAAATTTTCCAAGCCTCGTTTGAAATCGGCATTTTGTAAAAAAAAGTTATAAAGAAATCCCAATGGGAAAAAATTATGGAAACAACTAAAATTTTTCTTCTTAACAGATCAATGATTCCAAATAATGTTTAAACCATTTTAAACGGATTCTCTTTAAGTGACCCTCATTTTGAATGGGGCATGAACAATTCACAATGATACTCTTTAAATCAATAATGAGGAAGTTACAGTCGTTTGTGTGTAGATCAAAAGGTGTTTAATTCTGACCATTTCCTCCATTGTTTTAAATGCATTAAATCCGCAAGTCACTTGCCAGAAAAACCACAGTTATAACAATCTATATTCAAAGAGAAAATTATGGATATCATGCATTCCTAATCAAACATAGCTTTCACAGGTACCGTTGTGTATCGTACATTCCTTTCTATAAACGGAAAAGATCAATTTAAATTAAATGTTAACAGTCCCTTTAAGTTTAATTTATTGAAAACCAAATTCTGTTAAAGCGCAAAAATCATATTTTCAGTAATCCCCCCACGTACTGTAATACACAGATTGATTTTTGAAAGTGGAGTACACGGCCTGTACAAGGATTGACGTACATCTTCACTCTATATACTTTAACCTCGTTGGCCTAGTGTCATGTTCATTTTACACCGACACCATTTGATTCAAGCGATCAAATGATAGTCAACATCTTTTAGTTTTAAATTGATAAAAATATTTAATGATACAAACGCCATTATATTTTTGTTGCAAGATAATTGACGTAAACAAGTAACATTTGTCTCGTTATTGGAAAATATCAGATCTAAGTTTGAAGTTTGAATATTCTACTTTTAAACTATTGAAATCAATGCAATTTAATTTTAAAAAATTTAGTTTTTTAATTTTCTACCCGATGGTATTATTAATAATGATTCTAGGTCCCTGTCCGACATGTCCTAAGAACACCCTGGTAAGGTGTAGGTGCGGATATATGGATAAGGAGATACCGTGCTGTGAGTTGACCGGTAGACCTGATGATGCTAGATGTGAGAAGAGATGTCAGAAGAAAAGATCCTGTGGTCGGCATAAGTGTACCCAGCTCTGCTGTATAGAGATAGAACATGAATGTAATCTTATCTGCGGAAAACTTCTCACCTGTGCCCTACACAGGTAATACGACATTACTCATACCACTCATCATATTCAAACCCGACGTTGTAACCTTTGATGTTTCAATTTTTGGCTATTTGCTCGAGCAGAATTTTAAGTTTTAAAATCCAAAATCTACAACAAAAATATCAAGACAAAAATCGGGGGAAAATATAGTAAATTCCGCGAATCCCAAAGGCAATTTTGATATGATAAAAAAATTCAAACGTTCTTCAGAATGACAATATCCTTCCTATTCAAATTAGTAAAATTAAGATTTAAAAAAAGGAAACTTCGATTCCCTTTATATTGCCAAATTATAATCAGGAAAAATAAAGTTAGTTTTTTCCCTAAAGCTTTAAAAATCTAGTATTTATTAAAAAAAAAATTGAGTGACCCTTCTAAATAGTTTTATTAACAAAAACTAAGATGACAGGGTGTGTTTATTTTTAAGAAATAACCCTGGGGGATTTTTGAAAGGGGGGGGGGAGAATGAAACATTGGAGTTAAACATCAAGACAAGATTTTTCTATCATTTTTCATCATCCAAAAAATTATTTATTTTCTCATAAAAATCGTGTATTTTCCCCCAATTCAGCGGGGGGTGGGGAATAGTTTTTCAAGAAAATAAACCCCTGTAAGATTATATAGTATTTTTGCAATAATCTACATATATTTTCAGATGTGAAGATCTGTGCCACCGTGGGAACTGTAAAACCTGTCCTCGTGTTAGTTTTGACGAGCTCCACTGTAGTTGCGGAGCAGCAGTCCTGTATCCCCCGGTAGCCTGTGGAACTAGGCCCCCGGAATGTAAGGAACCCTGCAGCAGGATTCATCCTTGCTCTCATACCGTTACACATTCTTGTCATAGCGAGGATAATTGCCCTCCCTGTACTCAACTCATTGTCAAGCGGGTAATTATTCTTTTAAAATAAACTTCTTTTTAAGAAATAACGAACCTAGGCAGATTGGAAGCTTGAGGCAAAATTGACTAATAAAGCTTTTATACTTCTTTTGAGCAACTAGGTGTAATAATTATTTTTTTATCCCTTTCAACTTAAAAAATAAAAAAAAATAAGCATTTAAAAGTATTTTTGTGTTGAAAATAAGTTCATGCGTTCTATTTGCCTACAGGGCACATGAAAATCAGTTTTTCCCCCAGTGCAGTGTTAAGTATCCGGATCCATTCGATTCTGCGACATTTGGGCTTTCTGGATTCTGATCCGCAAAAATATGATGATCAACTAATCCAGATCCAAATGGCGAAATTTCAACCAAAACATCGGGAATAAACTTTTGATCTTATAACACACATTCTTACTAAGCCAATGGTGGGGAAAAATAAGTCTTGAACAGGGGGAGGGGGATTTTTCTCATTCGTCAGAAAAATGTATTTAGCTGACTTTATATTTTTTCTAGTGCTATGGTGGACATGAAGAGAGGAAGAATGTTGCTTGTCTGGTGGAAGGAATATCATGCGGAAAACCGTGTGGAAAACCTTTATCTTGTGAAAACCATTCCTGCATCAAGATCTGTCACGCAGGAACTTGTCTTACCGGAGATATCTGTACTCAACCCTGCACCAGGAGCAGGAGCTGTGAACATCCCTGCGCTCAACCCTGTCATACTGGGGTTTGTCCTGATACAGTCTGTACTACTCAGGTATACACATGCACTTTAAATTTATAGTTTTTTATTTATTTCTGAAGAATTAATTTTTTCTAGATTAAACTCTGCACAGAAAATAAAGAATTGTTCAAATCTTTACCAGACTGTTGACTCCACCCACCCTCAAGATAAACCGGATTATTAATACACTACCCCTAACTTTTGGCCCTTAGAAAACTTGATGGACAATTTGTTCAAAAGCCAGAAAATTAACGAGATTATCTTCAACCATTTAGATATCAGTTTTTCAATCATTCTCTTTAGTCAATACTTAAAAATAATAAGAGAAAAATTAAGAAATATTTTAGAAATTTTTTTAATTTTTTAAAAAGTTTAGTACAAGTTTGTGACCTGGATCCGGATCAAATTATTTTTAAGGGATTGCAGATCCAGGATCCGGATCCGTATTGAAATGAAATGAATCCGTAGCAATGACATCATTGTCTCCAACCAATAATTTCCTGATGAAATAAACATTTTTAAAGAAACAAAGAAAAACTTTACACCACAATTATGTTTTATAATGGATTTGATATCAAACCTTGAACAAGATTTGTTACTCTATCCTTTACTCCTGTTTAGGTTCGGTTAACCTGCGAGTGTGGGAACCGAACTGCCAGCCTACCCTGCTCCGATAACTCCTATAGTAGGGTTACTACAGCTCTTCTTGCTACCCGGATGCAGGACGTGCAAGCAGGAAATACTGTTAGTCTCAAGGTGGGTCACTACATCTATTTTATTCTATAGAAACTCGGTTAGCAAAGTAATTTCAAGAAAGGGCAAATTTCTTTGGACATTTTTTGGAAGGACATTTCATTGGTAGGACATTTCATTGGTAGGACATTTCGTTGTAAGACCTTCACTGTAAAGATTTAATTAAGATTCAGGACAAAAATGTCTGAGTCACGAAATAAGTATTAGGAAGTGTTAAAAATGTCCTGTCTAGCAAATGAACTGTCTATTAATGTAATGAATAATATTTAAGCACCTTATCCTCGTAACAAGCTAGGAAATATACACAATATTTATAGATTATGATTTCAATGTTTGGATTTTGTTTAGGAATTATCTAAGAGCAACAGGAAGTTAGAATGCTCCGAGGAGTGTTCCAAACTTGAACGTAACAAGAGAATAGCGCTAGCACTACAGATTAGAAACCCGGAGCTCAGTGCTAAAATCACTCCCCGCTACTCCGACTTTATGAAGGATTATGCTAAAAGAGATCCTAAGTTCTGTTCAACGATCCATGATGAGCTGGCAAAATTGGTTCAGCTTGCGAAGGAGGTAAAGTTTTTATTTTTACTCTGCTATGATACAGGGTTACCCAAAAAGGATGAGACTGTAAAGACGATCCAAAACTCTAAATATATGACTATTTGAAGCTTGATTGGTTTCACCAGGCAATTGAGTAAATTGATGGTTAACTAAATTATTAAGCACACAAATAAGCCAGTTTTGGCCTGTAATAAACCCCGAATGCAAAAAAACGGACTAAACAAATTCCGTACAATCGTCTCTGAAGTCTCATCCTTTGTGGGTAACCCTGTACCATCATCTATAAGAGATTGGAAATAAATAGATAAAATAAAGACTGAAAGATTATCAAAATTGTTAAATTGAGAGGGTGAGTTTGACCAATTTGAATACATTTGGGATGTTTTGAGGAATCTGAATGAAATTTTGCATATGGGCACCATTTGCGTTTCTTTTAAGTAAAAAAATAAAAATGTGGGAAAAAATATTTTCCCCTCTTTTCCTCAGTTTTACATGTTTTTTAAAGCTTTTTAAAGCTGATTCAAATATCAGCTAGGTGTTTTACTCTACCATAAGAATTAGGTTTTCAGATCACTTTTCCCACTATTTTCCCCTATTTTATCATATTTTCCCAATTCGTTAATGTTTTTCACATTAGATTCATGAATTCATTTTTAATCTTTTGAATAGAGAACTCAATTAGATAGTGTTAAAAAAGTGGGTAACAATTATTCCCCCCCCNCCCCCCCCTGTTTTTCCATGTTTTTTGTAGCTTTTTATTAAAAAGTCTGTTTAGAACACCTACATGTTAGTCAAGAATCTCATTACTAACATCAGTACGAAGTTTAAGGTTTTTCAGATCACCTAGCTGTTACTTGAGTTGGGGAAAAAGTTTTTAAAATGGGAAAAAAATTCATTCCTCAAAAAATTAAGACAGGATTCCAAATGTATTCAAACTAGGCTTTTAGGGCGCTTCGCGCCCATCTTCTAAATTGATTGTGAACATGTTCTCTTTGTGTACATCGTAAAACAAAACAAAAATAATTCACGGATTTTCACAAAAAAATTCGTGGATTTTCAAAATTTTCAAAAATTTAATGAAGATCGAATTTTGATGAAGACAAATATTTGAAATTTTGATCAATCATAAACCTTCCCTGGGGTCCCTAGATGTCCCACAAAAAATTTGGGCCCGATCTGTTCAGCCGTTTTGACGTTTATTGGATACAAACAAACAAACAGACAAACAGACAGACAGACAGACAAGCCCAATTTATATATAGACTAGCCTTAGGTGGATTTTCAAAATTTTCAATAATTTAATGAAGATCGAATTTTGATGGAGACAAATATTTGAAATTTTGATCATTCATAAACCTTCCCTGGGGTCCCTAGATGTCCCACAAAAAATTTGGGCCCGATCGGTTCAGCCGTTTTGACGTTTATTGGATACAAACAAACAAACAAACAGACAGACAGACAAGCCAAATTTATATATAGATTGGTCAAACTCACCCTCCCCGATCAGCAACTTTCTTCAAAAATAAAACAAAAATTTCTTTGTAAAAGATAAAAAATTAATCAAGGATAAAGGATTGAAAAGTATAAGTCTCGCAGTGAATCTGCTTTAGCTAGTTAATCAATTATATAATACTAGGCTCTTCTATTTGAATTGTAAACATTTTCTCTTTGTATACATTGTAAAATACAAACAAAACAAAAGTTCGCGGATTTTATTTTAAAAAATCGATTATTTTCAAAATTTAATGAAAATCGAACATTGTTGGTGGCTAACTTTTGAAATTTTGAGTATATAAACCTTCTCTGGGGTCATGTGAAGTCCTACACAAAATTTGAGCCCGTTCGGTTCAGCCGTTTTGACGTTTATTGGATACAAATAAACAGACTAGCAAAGTATATACACATATATATAGATGTTTTTAGTTTTAACTTTGATTGTATGTTTTTCTTTTAATCTCTTCTATGCCAAACAAATGTGTCACGATGAATTGCGTAGGAATTCTGAGTCCCTGTGATAGGTTTGTATTCTGGTGAATATGACCTAATTATGTTTAGTCTAAACAGAAGAGTCGGATCAAATCCTTTGATTGTATGAACAGAGAGAAGAGACAATTAGTTCATGAGTACGCTGAACACTTTGGCTGCGAGTCGGAGGTAATGAAAAATAACACCAAAAAAAATTCCTGAGATGGAATTTAAAGAATTTGAGCCGCGGTTTAAATCCGCCAAAACCCGGTTTAAATTAAGCGCCGGCTTAAATCTTGAAGCATTCGATACAAAAAAATTATTCCCTATCCACCTTTTGAAAATAATTTTCCCCCTCACATGGTAGGTTTTGTCGCGCAAATATATTCGCTGTATTGAGGAAAATGACCGATTTCAAGGAGAAAATAAATTAATTTTTATTTTTTTAATAAGTGCTGGAAGACCCCCCAAAGGATGGGTCTTCAGAGACGACTCAACAGATTAAGTCATTTTACTTCAATTCGACGTTTCCCTTAGCTTTACGCCATTCTTTCATTCATAATAAATAGTATTTAATTATTTAGTGGTGTGGGCTAGAACAACAATGATCCTGAAAATTGAGATAATTAAAGAAATAAAGATTTCAAGTCTTCATTTAATTCTCATCTTTTGTTACCCACCTTTTACATCTAAAATATTTAGTAATAACATTTTCATTTTATATGAAAAAAATTACCATCATTTTTGAGGAAAATATCAATTTTGTCCAACAATTGTAAATAATATAATAGAAACTGAAAACTTTAGGTTAAAGCCAAAATATTCTGTGAAAAATCTAGAAACTAAATTTTAAAAAGTTGAAATTTTGTGGGAATTTCTACTTTGAACAGAAAGTTTCACACAATTGTTCTATCGTGGTTTTCAAGTTGAAACATGAATTGAATTATTTAGTCCTTTGATGCTGAACCTAAGAGAAATGTTGTTGCTACTGCTTCACGAGACAAGTCCTGGCTGCCAGCAATATCTTTGCTAGACTTTGTCCAGAAAATGAAGAAGGTCCCAGCTCCCGTCAGTAGGTAAATATGAATAAAAAATATACTTTTTATATTTATTTTAAACTTTTTTTTTCTCAACATGGATTCAATTCATCAGGAAACCACTCAAAAAATGACTTCTTATTTTGACGAGTAATGAATATTATTGAAAAATGACGATTCCAAGCAATCTCCTAAAAAAAACAAATTAATGTTTTCCTAGGTTTTATCCCCCATTCAGGCCTTCAGGTTTAAATAAATAAATTTAAATGTAAATGACCTCCCCCCCCCACCCAACCCCTCACTCAGCAATCAACATTAAGACAAATATTTTGTAAACGAGTGGTTACATTATTCCTTCCAGTCTGGAACTATGAATTAATAAGTACTAAAATAAATGATTTTATGCAGAGTTTTTCTGAAACCTTGCTTCATTTTTTATTCTAGTATTGATAATTTTGTTTGTTTCAAAAGTCTTTATTTTAAAAGTTAAGGTTATGGAGAAAGTAATGTTTTTAAGCATTAACCCATTGTTAAGCTTATTCTGCTAATTTATACTCACGTCACTCAAACTTTTCACTCGTTACATTTTTTCCAGTGACGGAAGAAATGTAAACTCTGAACTCATCCTTATTTATATAATATTAATGTTTTCTAAGATAAAATCATTTAATCTTTTTGTGTATTTAGTACTGAGACGGTTTCTCCCGTATTTACTTCTCTCTCAAAAGTAGAACCAGTTGCACCAAAGGAGAAGATCGATTGGTTTGATTAATCCCACCTTGTAGCCTGGCTCCTTGTTCACCTCCAGACCTGGAAACATCAAACCTGATCTATCTAGGCTTCTGTTCTAATTCAAACATGGATAAACAATAAGGCTCCTCCTGCAAGAACGTGTTTCAAGTTTGAATTTAACTTTCAAACAATGTCGAGACATAATCCAGTGTTAAACTTGTTGCTATCCGATCTTTTTATCCCTTCGCTCCCGTTCCTTTATGTTTCTTATTCCGAATGAAGAAACTAAAATCAGATTTGAGAAAAATGTTTGGGAATATTTTTAGTGATGAAAAGTCGGGAATGTTTGAACTGAATCGTGAGAATCTATAATTTAACCAATATTTACTTGAAGTATGAGGGAAAGGGCAGGTTGTATTGAAAGTAGATTTAACCCTCTACTCTTAACCATACAGTGCACTTCCCTCCCAAACTATTATTTGTCTTGGTTTAATTTCACTTATCGCCTCAATTTTTCTTTCTTTGCAATGTCTCTGCAAAAACTATCAAACTTTTTCATCTTTAACCCATATAATTTAATATAAAACTAAAATTTGATTAACGAAATCTTAATTTAAAAATAATTGTATGAAGAGTCTCGATTTTCGGAGACTTGAGAAACGCATTGCATTACGGTAATAGTTGATATTTACTGTGCTAAGGTTTTGGTTAAGGGATACATCCGTTTGATTTGTCCTCGTACCTTTTTAACGTTTTTAATTTGCCTTGCGTTATTATTCTTGAATCAGTTAAAATTCTAAAAAAAATGTCGTTGCTTAAAAATATTATTTTGTTGCTAGGGTTACCTTCAGTCTAAACTAGTATATCAGTCTCCAAAACCTCGTAGAAATAACATTTTTCATAATTTCATATCGCGAATATCTCTGGAGTGTAAAGTATTTACAAAGTCCCCCCCCCTCTTCAACTAGCTTGTTATACCTAAGATGAAGGAAAAAGTATTTTAATTTTTTTGTCGATTTTTTGGTATTTCGTAAATTTTGTGCGCCAACAATCCTTTTTTGATTTTTATGGTTTGTATGTTAAAAGCGGAAGGGGGGATTTAAATTACACTACTGAGTTATTTCTTTTAATGTTTGTTCCTTAGAATAAATTGTGAGGTAATTAAATAATTAGAGAGAAGTCGAATTTTGTTTTCGAACATTTAGTTTTTGTTTTAAATCGTATTAACAATAGCTTTCTTGTGAAGGTAACCTGAAATTTCTAAAAACTAAATTTTTCTGCATTCAAACGGTTATTTTAATTTAACCGCAAGTCGGCTCATTTTATAGAGTGTGTTAGTATCTTAAAGCATGAGAAAAGGGTGTCTGATTCTACCATGCTTCTACATAATATCAGAGATAATCTGTCAGTAATATTATAAAAACCCGCCAACTGTAGTGAGTTAGAACTTAAAAACGTGATATTTCAACTCCATGGCGGTGATCCCTTGAACTAATGTTAAACCCAAAGACTCGTTTTATTTACAATTTACTGTTGATTAATTGTGCACACGCCCTCTATATCTATTGGCTGAAATAAACTTGCGTTTTATATTTTTGTTGAATTGAATGTGATAGAAAAATAAGTAGAGTAAACGGGAATTTTTATCCTTTGTCTAATCAATAGATATTGGCTGCTGCTTTTTTCGTTTTTCGTATCTTAGATTTTTGGTCGGAAAGGTCTGGAAAACAGCATATACGGTCTGGAAAACAGATATACGGTCTGGAAAACAGCACATACGGTCTGGAAAACAGCATATACGGTCTGGAAAGCAGAATACAAGGTCTGGGAAGTAGAAAATAAGGTCATAAAATTAGAAAATATGGTCTGGAAAGAAGGGTACAATATGTTGGAAGTAGGAATACAAGGTTTGGAAAGTAGAATATAAGTCTGGAAAGTAGAATATAAGGATGGTGTATTTTTGGACCTACGCCCATCCCCTCTACTGCCCATCCGACCTACACGCACGTGGTTTTAACAGCTGTGGTAGTTCCGATGCACTGTAGGTCGGATGGGCACATTAAAAACAGCATATTGGTGCATCCGACCTACTTTAAGCTATCGCTTGGACTCGATAGTAGGTCGGATGGGCACATTTTTCGTAGGTCAGATGGGCATTTTTCGTAGGTCGGCCCAGACATGTGGTCGCAGCGCTCGGCCCCCTAGCCTATCCTAGCCGCAGCGCTCGGCCCAGAAATGAGCTAAACAACCTAACCCTAAATATACACTAATTCTATTAAAAACTGTTGAAGTAAAGGTATTTCGTGGCCGCAGCGCTCGGCCCAGAAATGAGCCTAACCTAACCTGAAATATACACTAATTTTATAAAAAAAAAAATGTTAAAATTATAAGTCTTTCATGGCCGCAGCGCTCGTCCCCCCTACAAAAAGTGCCCATCCGACCTACGAAAACTGCCTATCCGACCTACGAAAAGTGCCCATTCGACCTACGAAAAATGCCCATCCGACCTACGAAAAATAGCCATCCGACCTACGAAAAATGCCCATCCAACCTACGAAAAATGCCCATCCGACCTACAAAAATTGCCCATCTGACCTTCAAAATTGATTGGCCGTCCGACAGCTACAATTAATTATTTCTACCCTACTGCGCTATAGGCATGACAAAAGCTGGTGAATAGGTCGGATGGGCAAGAAGATATGCCCATCCGACCTACAGCTGTCGTAGGTCAGATGTTGCAGTAGGTCGGATCAACATTACCAAATAGAAGGTCTGGAAATCAGAATACAAGGACTGGAAAGCAGAATACACGGTCTGGAAAGCAGAATATAAGGTCTGGAAAGTAGAATATAAGGCCTGGAAAGTAGAATAAAAGGTCTGGAAAGCTGAATACAAGGTCTTTAAAGTAGAATATAAGGTCTAGAAAGTAAGATTTGATGTCTGAAAGGTCTGTAAATCAGAATACAAGGTCTGTAAATCAGAATACAAGGTCTGGAAAGTAGAATACAAGGTCTGGAAAGCAGAATTCAAGGTCTGGAAAGCAGAATACAAGGTCTGGAAAGCAGAATTCAAGATCTGGAAAGCAGAATATAAGGTCTGGAAAGTAGAATATAAGGCCAGGAAAGTAGAATATAAGGCCTGGAAAGTAGAATATAAGGCCTGGAAAGTAGAATAAAAGGTCTGGAAAGCAGAATATAAGGTCCAGAAAGTAGAATATAAGATCTGGAAAGTAGAATATAAGGCCTGAAAAGTAGAATATAAGGTCTGGAAAGCAGAATATAAGGTCCAGTAAGTAGAATATAAGATCTGGAAAGTAGAATATAAGGCCTGGAAAGTAGAATATAAGGTCCAGAAAGTAGAATATAAGATCTGGAAAGTAGAATATAAGGCCTGATAGAATATAAGGTCTGGAAAGCAGAATATAAGGTCCAGTAAGTAGAATATAAGATCTGGAAAGTAGAATATAAGGCCTGGAAAGTAGAATATAAGATCTGGAAAGTAGAATATAAGGCCTGGAAAGTAGAATACAATGTCTGGAAAGTAAAATATAAAGTTAAGAAGATAGAACATATTTTTATTTTTTCAAAATTTGACCTTATTTGGCTTTTTTTTGTTAACAATGTTCCGATTCTTTCAGCACGTATCTTTCTTCTGTTATAAAAGAGCAAAACAAAAATGTAAAATTTTTTTGTTCACTTAAATTCATGCAGCGCATCACGTTTTTGTAAATAATAAATCACTAATGAAAGAAAACATTTTTTTCAAAATATGTCGATATGGGTACCGAAATATGTCGATATGGGTGCCGAAAAATCTATTGAAACACTGAATCTAAAAATATTAAAATCATAAAAATCGGTTAAGAATTAAATTAGTTTGAGGCCAAATAAAAACTGACTTTTTAGCGGAAATTTGTCCGAATCCACCAAAAATATAATTGTTTTGTTTTGCCCTAGATCAACCAATTTTCACAATTAAAAAAAAAAACTTTTTGGGACCGACATGTTTTGAAAAAATTGAAAAATCGACCTCCCTAAGTGATTGTTGATTTTTAAAAGTGCTTGCGCTGACCCATTTTTTTAATGAAAAAAAAAAATTCACAATGTTTTTTTAAAAGTTTGATTGAACAATTTTTGCTGCGTGTTGGTAATTTTTGAAAAAAAATTAATATTGTTCCAGGATTAATAAAACTTTTAAATGACTTACTAAACGATTTTGCAAGGAAGGAGACAAGTTTAAATTTAAGAAACGATGACAGCATAAATTCTGTAAAATCGTCTCTGAAGTCTCTTCCGTTTTGGTTAACCCTGTATATAAGTTTGAAAAAGAACTATCAACACCCAGATTATCAACTTTTCTCTCTTCTGTCATAAACTTTACCACATTAATCAAATCACAGGAAGAATTTCTTAAAGTAAAATTCTTGCTCTTATTTCCAAAAAGTACAGTAACCATTTTTACCCCTTGTAGAGCGGTCGGTTCTATACATCACGATATGTTTACGTATCTAACACTGTACACTTGTATATAGAGCGGTCGGTTCTATACATCACGATATGTTTACGTATCTAACACTGTACACTTGTTTATAAAATGATTACATTAAAGATTGAATATAATTTGAGTCCATAATATACAGGGTGTCCCAATAAATATGGGAATTCAGTGACGAATTCGATATCGTCTTTTTAAATAATTCTTTGATTTAGTATAGTGATATAGCTGTAATCAGTAAGATTGTTCACATTTTGTTTGTTTATGTTTTGACTGCTTACGGTTGTACTTGGTAAAACAAGAAAATTGCACTATACAAACAGAGTACACTTGTCCGTCTACACTGTTCATCTTGCGGAGACATTATAGAAACATCTTTACAGTCTTTTACCCCTTTCATAAAATAAATCCTTATAGCAGACATAATAATATTATGGCTTTTGAAATTAGGTATTACAATGCTAATTCATTTCAAAGACGATATCCAATTCGTCACTGAATTCCCATGTTTTTTGGGACACCCTGTATCATATTGGAGTATCTATAGCATTCAACACGTAAATACTCGTACAACGTTTTAATTTACTTCATTTTGTGCAAGCATATTTTTTTTACTAGAGTCACTAGTCTGAAATTCTGATTTGAATGTTTCTTTTGAAATTTTCTGTCACAGAGTTACCCGCATAAGGGTTTCAGAAATCGACTGCAACGAATTTCTTGAACCTTTCTTCTTACATTCGACGTTCTTTGAAACTATTAACTTGCTTTGCTTTGAAAGACAAAAAACAAATTTTGGTTAACCCTGTATGTCCCAGAGATGCACGATTTCGGACACCCTGCAGTTCCACACTCCATAAAATTTAAGCTTAATACAGCCTGGACCAGCTTTTGAAAATATCAGGCCTATGAATTGGTATTTTTATTATTGCTTTAAGAACCATATATATTGTTTAAAGTTAAAAAATACAGGGTTACCTGCAAAGGATGGGTTCAAAGTATTTTTTTTACGGAATTTAAACTCTATTCATGATTAATTGCAACCTAAACTTCTTATTTTTTTGCCAAATAATTAAATAAACCATTTAAAGACCACATTCAAGACAGAAGACTTAATCTAATCCTAGAATCGTCATATTTGAAGAGTTTCAAGTCGTCTTTACAGTCTCATTCTTTGTGGGTAACCCTGTAGATTTGAATGCCGCAAAATACTTCATGTTTTGTGGGACACACTGTATAATACCGTCATTTACAACGCGCACTGATACCTGTTCCTAGCAGACAGTTTATACAGATAGATAGATAAACACCGGTAATATAACTGTAGATAGATAGATAATGTAGGTAGAATCATGAACCATATCTCCTGGGTGTACACACACCTGTAACCAGTGTAGTATTATGCCTAGACTAACCAGGATATTCTCAAACAGAAGATATTGCACCATCCTCATTCTTATTTCAGCTTTCATCCTTACTTTTTATATCTTGTCTAAACCCAACCCTGCTCCAGGTTCAAGTTCAACTCCTACCCGGAGACACCAGGAGGAGTATATAGACAGGAAGGGGATTAGAGTTATAGTCGGACACTATAAGGAGGAGGACGGTCCTGCTCCAAACTTTACTCAATCAGAACTTAATTTAAACAGGTAAAACAGATATGTCAAACTTTGCATGCTGTACAGTGTACATGATAGTAGTACAGTGTACTTACACAGTAGAGTAATAAAACGAAGAGGTGAAGCTTAGCTCAGATGTACACAACCGACCTTCCTATTAATTAATTAATAGAGTGGTATATATGTTTACGTATCTAACGCTGTACACTTGTATATATATATAGAGTGATCGTATTTCTAAGGGGTGGTTTAATGTAGATATTTGAATATTAGTATTAATAATTAGATAGACACTTAATATAGATTGTATACTGCAGTACATTCAAGTTCAGTTGTTAGTTTATTTTAATACAAGTATGTCTAAATATTGCATCGTAAAAAAGTGCAAAAACAATTCTTCTTGTAAAAATGTGAGTTTTTTCAAAATACCAAAAAATTGAGCATGTCTAGACCTTTAAGGTTGGGAGACTCCAGAGTATATCTCTCAAGTTACATTTGCTCAAACCATTTTAAAGAAGGAGATATAAGAGAGGGGAAAAAACCAAGTTTGAAGAAAAATGCAACACCATTGCTCTCAACTTTAGATGAATATAAAAATGAATTTACAGTATTGTTTAATTTATAATTTTAATAATTTTATTAAAAATTTTATAAAAATGCATTTACATTATTGTTTAGTTTATAATATATAACATATAAAAACTAACATTCTTCAAAAATCTAATAAGTTGGTTTTATTTAAACATGAATAAAATAATATTTTTGAATCTTTCTTATAATTACTGTGTGTTTATGACAATACCACAATACCCACAAAGGACGAAACAAAAGTTTGCAGTCAACATCATCGAATACTCTTTAAATAAAGAAAGAAAATCTAAAAATTGGTCAATTCCATAAAATCCCTCTTAATTAATAGGGAGGTCGGTTGTGTATATCAGAGCTAAGCTTCACCTCTTCGTTTTATTACTTTATGACTTATACTGCATATATGTAAATTAAGGACTGCTCTAAAAGTAATCAGCACCCAAATTTGCAGTCCAGTTTTATTTTATTTTAAGGACTGAAAAATATTTTTCAGAAACTGAAAATTGCAAAATGATAAAAAATTAAAGTGTTTAGTGTATCTGGACTCTGAATGTCAGAATATGGCAATGTGCATTGTATAGAATTTATATATATACTGTACTCTAAATGTACTCTAAGGGAATATAATGTATATTTAGTGTATCTGAATGTAGGAATACTGTAAAGTGAAGTGTATATAATGTATATCTAATGTACTCTTAATGTAGGAATACTGTATAGTGCAGTGTATATAATGTATATCTAGTGTACTCTGAATGTAGGAATACTGTAGAGTGAAGTGTATAGAATGTATATTTAGTGTACTCTTAATGTAGGCATACTGTAGAGTGAAGTGTATAGAATATATATTTAGTGTACTCTGAATGTAGGAATACTTTAAAGTGAAGTTTATAGAATGTATATTTGGTGTAATCATAATGTAGGAATACTGTAGAGTGCAGTGTATATAATGTATATTATCTGTACTCTAAATGTAGGAAAGCTGAAGAGTGCAGTGTATTTTTAACTTTATTAATTTATTTATTTTTAATTTTTTTTTATGAAAAAAATTATTTGATACATGTATTTAATGCAGATAATCATTTTTCCAATCTTCTTGTTTCCTGGCTGTCCTGTTATGCTCGTTCAATTTGCTGCATACCCCCGCCCCCCCAGGAGGGTTAATATGCAGTTTTGAGATGCTGATCAGGCAATTTGTAGTATTTCAATATCAGCTCTTGAGTTTCTGTATTTATTTCAGTTGTTTTTGATATCGGCCATCTATGCAGGTTTAATGCTGACAATGTTGTAATGAGAACTTCCCTTTGTCAGCTGCATTGCATGTATCAGTGTCTTGCAGTAATTTAGAGAGAAATTAAAAGACCTCCTAGCCTTAACTGCATTCGGCTAGGTTCAAGGTGATTTAGATGTACCCCCTAGGAAAGGAACACCCAATGAAACCAATGATGATCTCTCTCAGAAAGTTTTGATTAAGATTCCACAGCAAAGCAGTTTCTGAGTTCCACTATATCTGCTCGTGAAGTAGGATAAGGTTGGAATTTAGAAGGTAGGCGGAGGAAGATGGGGGTGTAAGGGTAACAGGTATGAGAAATACCATAGTCCTCACTTTTAACGTGTATTCCCACGTGGACAGATTTTTTAAAAGAAAAAATAACCCGCTAAGCATGCTGTCCCATCGCTTTAAAGCACATTGTCAGAGGTCTGCCATGAGTAATCCAGTTTCCATTGTGGGGAGGGTGAAAAACCAGTTTATGATATTTGATTTAAAGTCTATTAAAGGCTCTGTTCCCCCTTAAAACCTGTATCAGCATGTACTTCATCCCTGATGTTTTGAGTTTCTGTATTGCTTCTGTATCCATCTTTATTACTATATCTTGTTCGGGATTAGTCACGCTTTCCACTCAGTTGTGGAGAGAAGTGTCCTTGCTATCTAGACTTTTATACGAGTACAATGCACATAACGCCCTTTCTCTCAACAGGCTTAGAAAGCTCTGCTGACACCCTTCCTCTGGGAGGTTCGGATACACACTGAGAGTGCAGTGCATATAATGTATATTATCTGTACTCTAAATGCAGGAAAGCGTAAGAGTGCAGTTTATATAATGTATATTATCTGTACTCTAAATGTAGGAAAGCTGAAGAGAGCAGTTTATATAATGTATATTATCTGTACTCTGAATATAAAAATACTGTATGTAGAGTTGCAGTTATGAGGTGTAAGAATGAATATTGAATGAACTTAAGCATTTAAAACAGCCATGTAGGATGCTGTAAGATCATTCGTTCTGCAGTTTAAACATCCTTTCTACATCGGTCATAAATCTGAAATATTTCTACAGTAATATATTCTACAATCTACATGGTTTTATATATGTATTCTGAAATTGTTTATATTCTACATTATTAACTTATTCAATTCCTAGTTTTCGATCTAGCGAAATTTTCAGAAGATAGGTCGATATAGCGAACTACTAATATTACTAGGATTAGAGTTTAGGGATTACAATATGTTGTATATTACTAGGATTAGAGTCTAGAGTTTACAATATATTGTATATTACTAGGATTAGAGTCTAGAGTTTACAATATGTTAAATATCACTAGGATTAGAGTCTAGAGTTTAAAATATATTGTATATTACTAGGATGAGTCTAGAGATTACAATATGTTAAATATTACTAGGATTAGAGTCTAGAGTTTAAAATATATTGTATATTACTAGGATTAGAGTCTAGAGATTACAATATGTTAAATATTACTAGGATTAGAGTCTAGGAGATTACAATATGTTAAATATTACTAGGATTAGAGTCTAGAGTTTAAAATATATTGTATATTACTAGGATTAGAGTCTAGAGATTACAATATGTTAAATATTACTAGGATTAGAGTCTAGAGTTTACAATATGTTGAATATTACTAGGATTAGAGTCTAGAGTTTACAATATGTTAAATATTACTAGGATTAGAGTCTAGAGATTACAATATGTTGAATATTTCTAGGATTAGAGTCTAGAGATTACAATATGTTGTATATTACTAGGATTAGAGTCTAGAGTTTAAAATATGTTGTATATTACTAGGATTAGAGTCTAGAGTTTACAATATGTTGAATATTACTAGGATTAGAGTCTAGAGATTACAATATGTTAAAAATTACTAGGATTAGAGTCTAGAGATTACAATATGTTGAATATTTCTAGGATTAGAGTCTAGGGATTACAATATGTTAAATATTACTAGGATTAGAGTCTAGGGATTACAATATGTTAAATATTACTAGGATTAGAGTCTAGAGTTTACAATATGTTAAATATTACTAGAATTAGAGTCTAGAGATTACAATATGTTGAATATTACTAGGATTAGAGTCTAAGGTTTACAATATGTTGTATATTACTAGGATTAGAGTCTAGAGTTTACAATATGTTGAATATTACTAGGATTAGAGTCTAGAGATTACAATATGTTAAATATTACTAGTATTAGAGTCTAGAGTTTACAATATATTAAATATTGCTAGGATTAGAGTCTAGAGTTTACAGTGTGTTAAAAATTACTAGGATTAGAGTCTAGAGATGACAATATGTTGAATATTTCTAGGATTAGAGTTTAGGGATTACAATATGTTAAATATTACTAGGATTAGAGTCTACAGTTTACAATATGTTGAATATTACTAGGATTAGAGTCTAGAGATTACAATATATTAAATATTACTAGGATTAGAGTCTAGAGTTTACAATATGTTAAAAATTACTAGGATTAGAGTCTAGAGATTACAATATGTTGAATATTTCTAGAATTAGAGTCTAGGGATTACAATATGTTAAATATTACTAGGATTAGAGTCTAGAGTTTACAATATGTTAAAAATTACTAGGATTAGAGTCTAGAGATTACAATATGTTGAATATTTCTAGAATTAGAGTCTAGGAGATTACAATATGTTAAATATTACTAGGATTAGAGTCTAGAGTTTAAAATATATTGTATATTACTAGGATTAGAGTCTAGAGATTACAATATGTTGAATATTACTAGAATTCGAGTCTAGAGTTTACAATATGTTGAATATTACTAGGATTCGAGTCTAGAGATTACAATATGTTGAACATTACTAGGATTAGAGTCTAGGGTTTGAAATATTAATAGGATATGAGTCTACAGTTTGCAATATATAGAAATTTACAAGATATTGTTTAGATATTCTCCTGTAGCTGGAGCAGGGGACGGAGGACAACCTGTTCTAGTGAAGAACCATCAGCAAATAATAAGGTAGAAAATCAAACAATGTTAAAGTTCTCGAACCCAGCTTGGCCTTATGCGAGTATTTACATAGACTTATAGACTGTTGACTAGTGCACTCCAGGTATTATTACGTGGTTTTCTTTGTTTTATTTTTTCCTGTTTATACAGACAATAGTTTTCAACTCATTTATTTTAAGGACAACGAGACAATTTTTCACATTTATGTCTCTTACAGAAATTAAGGGTTGGCGAGATATTGAATGTTAATTATTAGTTCTTTCTTAATTTTTATACTTTTCAGGAACTAAACACTCACCATAAACTACAATTTTTTAATCCCTTTATTCTTGCAACCTGATGGTATAATTTTTTAATATTTCAAACTGAGACTATTTAAGAGATTGAAATATAAAAGGTCTATGATACACAGACCTAGATAGAGGGATTAGGAAATTACAATCTGTGACAAGTGTTCACTGCTCAGTTCCTGCATTGTATGTAGTGTTTTGGACTTAAAATAAAAGAACAAACGTTCGTTATGATTCTCTAAAATTGATTTTAAATAACTGAGATATTTATAATAAGAACCAATTATTCAGTATTACTGATTGTTATTTCCGGAGTAGACAGGGTGGTAACAAAAATGATTATGACACTCACATGCATTATCCATATATAGATCTTGAAATTACCCCCGGCCCTCTCCTCCAAGTGTAAATTAATAGAGATATTTGTAGTAAACGGCTCTGGTTTCTAAACCAGTTTAACCTCGTGGCCTCAGACTCTATCTCTGTGGACAGAAACCTCTCCGACGTGAGGTCAGAGGACTGTAGAAGTCTCCGGTATCCGGTCTCGTCCCTTCCTTCAACCTCCGTTATAATCGTATTTCATAACGAGGCCTGGTCTACACTCGTTCGGACTATTCATAGTGTCATAAATACTAGTCCTCGTCAACTACTTCAAGAAATAGTTCTAGGTTTGATTCGTTATTATTATTATTTATTATTGTAGACTAGTATTTGATTAAAACTTGTTCTATTAAGTGGATGATGCATCTGAGCGAAGTTTCCTGAAAGAAGAATTAGAGAATGAGATTTCATCACTCTCCGTCCCTACCAGGGTAGTCAGATCTAGAACTAGGATAGGTCTTATTAAAGCTAGACTCATGGGTGCTAGAGCCTCTCAGGGAACCATATACATACAAAACTTTCATGCATAATAACCTGGTTAATTTATAGGGTAACCAATAAAGGATGAGACGTAGAGACGACTCTACGGAATTAATACCATATATTTATTAATCCCTGCAGCTTGAAACCTGCTCCTTTCTTTGCCCAATGATTAAAAAGACAATGGAAAGACTATATTTAAGGTAGAAGACTTATTTTGATTTTGGAATTATCGTATTTATAGAGTTTGAGGTCGTCTTTACAGTCTCATCTTTTGTGGGTAACCCTATATCTAGGTATAGGAGTTCAGCTATATTAAGTATCCGGTACAGTGGGTCCTATAAAATTTTGGAATAGGAAGACTACATTTAAGCAATCTTATTTGTATTTGATATAGTTGTAAAGGAATAATCTCACCAGGAGCTTAAAAATCAACTTATTATAAGGATTCGTGGAATGATTCTGTGTACACTGCACAATGTTGTGTTCTATGTTCATAGGACTATTCAAGATCATAAATTGAGTCTTACAGTCGTTCTTCTATCCCTCAATGTTCATGGGTCCCGCTGTATATAGGGACCGAGGTATTTAGGTGTTCAGATGCCTATTTATCTAAACTTCTAGATCTTAAAGTATTCAGATATTCACTCATTCTAATATCTAAGTTCAAAAGATTATTTTGCGCCAGGGAAAATATTGATTTTGCAAAATTTTCATGCAAATAAAAATTCTATTCATATTTTTGGGAAGCATAGTTTTTTTTCAAGATTATCCTAATTTAGTTTATATAAAAATAGCGAAAAATTACTTGATAGGGTTAATTTATAAGTAAAAGAATCTTTTCTATTTTATTTAAAACTTTATATTTTAACATTTTCAAATATTTCATTTCATTTGTCAAACAGACACAGCAATATAACTTTTAAGAGATTGTAAACCAAATTTAATGGTTTTAATGGATTTAGATGCGTTTAAATTCTATTTTATACTGAAAGAGCATATTTTAACAAGCCAGGGACATCCTCATCTTTACTTAGTTTCGCGTGCAGTCCAATTCATATTTAAATACTCATTGTATCCTAAAAAAAAACATTTTTTTCTTCAAAGGATTTGAGTCTTTGCCACAAATTCAGATTTTCTAATCCCGATATCTTTGCAACCCATTGCCGTAGATCTTAGATATTTCAAACTATGAATTCTGATAGATCTAATAATCTAAGCTTGAAATATCAAAGGTTTCCACCATCATAGGGATTAGAAAATTTGAGTTTTTGATTCAATTCTTTTGCCTATCATGCATTCAATTTAACTAATTTAAGTCAATTTTCTTTAATTATTTTGATTACTTTTGTCTAAACCAGATAAGTAAAACATTCCTTAAATAAGTATAATACGTAAAATATAGAAAAGCTTTATCTGGATAAAATTTATAAAGGCTCTAAATGAACATAATTCACATCGCTAACTTATTTACATTGAGATAAAAACACGCCTTTTCGTCTAGGAACCAAGAAAATTATCAAAATATTTAAAGTAAAATTATTGACAATGTTTGAACTAAACTTTAAAAAAGAGGTTATTCCATTTTGAAAGAATTAATATCCCGTGTATTTTCCTGTGATTTAAAGATGCCCAGGACAATTATGAGAAATAATATCCCAGAGGATTTACAAATTACATGTCTAAGATTTTCACTGATAAAAAGCATTTTATAATTTATTTCTAAATACATACATAATATCAATTTTTAAAGTGTAACAGCTGATAGAAAACACACTTTTCCTCTAGACTCGATCTTCATGGGATTCGTATATCCAATGTTCCTGGTGCTGGAGGCTCTAGATTGTTGATGAGTGTCAACCTCAGTCTGGTTCACCACCACATCACTAGGCCACTCATCCCAGAGCTCCTCACTCTCATCTCCTTCTCCTTATCCACAACAGCAACCTCTTTAATAGTAATAGAAACCTGGGACGCAGCTATGGTCTTTTCAGATGCTGCTAGCTTGTTGGCAACATTGATAACAGCTGCCTTAGAAGTTGAAATGTACTCAAATATCATCTTTGTGCTGGCCCATTCAAAAAAGTCCCTAATATGTTCTGAGGTGGGACCTGCACAAGCTACTACAGTTGCTGCTGACCACCTATAAGAATGAAAAGTATATCCACCTGCAGGGTGTCCAGCTGTAGTCTCTTCGCCATATCAGAAGGAACCTTATAAACCATATTGCGACCCATTGGTTAGTTAAGGAAAGATTTTGCATTTCTGGTCCAAAGAAGACGACCAGTAAATTTTCCGAGATTCTCTTTAATGGTTCTAATGTATTGGTCAACGATATCAGCACAGCAATATCGTCGGTCCTCGTCCTAAGTTCTCTTGAATGGTTCCAATGTATTGGTCAACGATATCAGCACTGCGACTATCGTCGGTCCTCGTCCTAAGTTCTCTTGAATGGTTCCAATGTATTGGTCAACGATATCAGCACTGCGACTATCGTCGGTCCTCGTCCTAAGTTCTCTTGAATGGTTCCAATGTATTGGTCAACGATTTTAGCACTGCGACTATCGTCGGTCTTCGTCCTAAGTTCTCTTGAAGGGTTCCAATGTATTGGTCAACGATATCAGCACTGCGACTATCGTTGGTCCTCGTCCTAGGGACCAGAAACCTACTAGATAGTTTATCACTTCTTTGCTTGGCCCTTGAATGTGTCACATAGATTCCCTCGGATGTGCTCTCACACAACTCTATCCAAATATCCATCATTTCTGTATGTTTTAGTCCACCATAATAAGCCAAACAAACAATTGTCTTTCTAACAGTTTAATAAGGAGTAGAAGAATCAGCCTCCAAAAGAAACTGTTGGATGTTCCTGGTGCTGAACACATTAGCCTTTTGTTTGATATCAGCATCAAAGCTTTTCAGCAGAATTGTTACTCTGTAGTACTGTTTAAGGTTAAATGAATATTTTCCCCTTGAAAGAGAATTGTAGATTGTCCAAAGATGAAGCTATTCATTTCTCTTCTCTAAGATGTCGAACAAATTGTAAAAACTCATGTTCAGTTTGTGGTCTTGACTTCAGCTGATCTCCAATAAAGTCTCTGAGTTGATTGAAGGCCATCAGATCTGCATCAACGCCTCAGAATCCGGAGATAATTGATGAATCTAACATCCTCCTTGCCAGTTCAACTAACATTGACAAATTCTAGATTTTTTACTAAATTTTGCTGATTTTAGAGTTTTTTCTCGCGTTTTTTCGGTTTAAAAAGGAATATTATAACACAAGGCAGTTGCATAAATAGATATTCTTTTTCATATTTATTCTTTATTTCCATAAATATCATAAATATCATAAATCAAACGGTCGTAGTTTCAACAATTCAGATATTCCTGGAGAAAAGAAAGATAAATATAATTTATTTCTTATTTCTGGAAATTACATAAGTATACATAGAAGTAGCTTTTATAGAATTTTTTTCTGTTTTGCTTTTTATCTGGTACAACTTGGTGACCTTGCAACCTCTCTCTAGTTTTACGCTGAAGTATGGCAAAATTAGAAATTAAATTTTTTTGTTCTCAATAATTATCAATAGTGTAAAAACTTGAGTTATGATTGATAACATGTGAATGTAAACTGAAATTTATTCTACATGTCGTTTTTAAACGAAAGCATTTTGAGTTTTTCATTGCTCATTTAGGGGTTTGTAAAATCTATTTTGTTTTAGGTTTACTAGGCTTTTAGGGCGCTTAGCGCCCATCTTCTATTTCGACTTTTAATTGCGGCTCTATCTGTGAGCATTTTCTCTTTGTACAGTATAAAACAAAAACAAAAAAGTTTGCGGATTTCATAATATTTTTTTCGCGCATTTTCAAATTTTATAAAAATAAAAACTTTTAAATACAATTTTTTTGAATTTTGATCATTCATAAACCTTCCCTTGGGTCACGTGAGGTCCCACACAAAATTTGGGCCCGATCGGTTCAACCGTTTTGACGTTTATTAAGGATACAAACAGACACCCAGACAAGCTAAAGGAATTGAGTCTTTGGAACAAAATCAAATATTTAAACCTCAATATCTTTAGAATTCGATGTTGTAAACCTTTGATGTTTCAAACTCAGATTATTTGATCTAACAGAATTCATAGTTTGAAATATCTAAGGTCTGCAACATTTGGTTCTAGAGATATAGTGATTAGAAAATCAGAGTTTGTGGCAAAGACTCAATTCCTTTAGAAATATGTGTGCAGATTTCGTTTTAAAAATGTACACAATTTACTCAAAAACACTTTGAAACTAGCGTCATCTGTTGAGAACATTTTACAACTTGCAGCCAGTCATTGCTGAACTGTATTTAAACAAGTCTGACATCTGTCAGAAATTTCTAGAAACTTATTGAAGAATACTTTCTCCATTTTTTGTATCAAGTCCATCTTTTTGCACTATTTTCTGGGACCCCCCCCCCCCCCCCACCCCATTATTTCAAATGGAACATCTCCACCATCCCTCCCCCCCCCCTACCCTACCCGATTATTTTGGGGACAGAAGACTTCAGCCTGTTTTGTAGGCAAAAATAGTCTTGAGAACCCTTGGTAAAGAAAAATATTTAATTTCCCAAAAAGTTGTTGCACTTAATTTTATCGTTTAATGATTTGAAAATGCACAAATGTGTTCATGGAAACTTCTGAAACTTATTTTACTGAGTTGTTCCAAGGGAAAACTTGTCATCTAATCTAACTTAAATAATATTATAGTATCTTTATTTACATAAATAATAAAAATGTAAATTATAACAGATAAAAATGTTTATATCATCATAAGTAAAAATAACAATAAACAACTAATAAAGATCAGAAAGTAAAGATACGATAAAATATTTGACATGTATTAAAATAATAAAGGCAGGAATTGAACATTCTAAATAACATTTATTACTTTGCCAGTGATATAAAATTACATATTCGACATAAATTACAAATGTAAGAACAATTTAAAGGAATTCTACTTTTAATTTTCTAATCCCTACATCTTTCAGCCTGATGGTGAACACCTTATTTCAAGCTTTGTCTGTTAAACCCAACAGAACAGAGATGGAGAGGGGTGGGAGGGGAGGGGGAATTTCATCAAAATAAACAATTGAAACTTCTTTGAAGTTTTAGTTGCACAAGTTAAGTCTAAAACATTTTTAAAGTTTTTCTTGTGAAAGAATCTGAAAGGAATACTAACTATAGCTAACTATGGATTCCAAACTTTTACAAATTTTCTAGAAATTATCAGAGATATTTTTTATTTGTTAAGAATCTAAAAATGTAAAGAAAATGTAAAAAGCATATACATTTAAAGGAATTGAGTCTTTGCCACAAACTCTGATCCCTATATCTTTGCAAGTCAATGCCGGAGGTCTTAGATATTTCAAACTTAGTATTATGTTAGATCAAATAATCCAAGTTTGCAATATCAAAGGTTTACACTGTCAGGTTATATGGGATGCTTAAACAGTTTGAGTTTGTGGCAAAGACTCAATTCCTTAGCCACTTATTGAATGAAAGATTTATATTTCCCAGAAAAATTTGAGTCAGTATAATGAAGTGGATTCAGTGGTACGTAATGCATAAAATCGTCATCTGGTAAATAAAGCTATTGACGGGTACACACCTTGGTGAGTATATACAATCAATTTAAATGTATCGGGTAGTTAATGGGGTCACTTGGGATATAAAGTATAATAAAGTATATAAAGTATATAAAGTATATGCTGGTTCCAGGGAAGCGTTCTCACGTTTCTTGATGCTCACTGTGAATGCACAAAAGGATGGTTGGAACCTCTGTTACATAGAATATGGTAAGTCCTCCTTCATTTTATTTTAAAAGATGGGGTTCTTTCACTTTATTCAGAATATGGGTGTGTTAAGATTGTAGAGCACCCTAATCCGAGCTTTCGGTGCGTACTGGAGTGATTTGAAGTACACTGACCAAATGATTAGTGGGATTGGGTGGGTACTGGAGTGATCTTAAGTACACTGAGCAAATAATTAGTGGGATTGGGTGGGTACTGGAGTGATCTTAAGTACTCTGACCAAATGATTAGTGGGATTGGGTGTGATACTGGAGTGATCTGAAGTACTCTGACCAAATCATTAGTGGGATTGGGTGCGTACTGGAGTGATCTGAAGTACTCTGACCAAATGATTAGTGGGATTGGGTGTTATACTGGAGTGATCTGAAGTACTCTGACCAAATGATTAGTGGGATTGGGTGTTATACTGGAGTGATCTGCAGTGCTCTGATCAAATGATTTGTGGGATTGGGTGGAGCAAGGAGAATTGAATAGAAGGAGGGGGCGATAAGGTTTCCGTACACTTTGCTGTGACGTTTTTGGACTGCTGAAGAACTTGTTTTTGCGTAACGACAATAATAAAGATTGTAAACAATAACACAAATGATAAACAGACATCTGGCGCATCTCTGGCGTTAGATGAAGATTCACCGTATACTAACTCATGTTTGTTTATTTTAGATCGGCTGCCTTTGTTATTGTTGTTACGCAAAAACTAGTTCTTGAGCAGTCCAAAAACGTCACAGCAAAGTGTACGGATCGAAACCCTATCGCCCCCTCCTTCTATTCAATTCTCCTTGGGGTGGAGAGTGGTAGACATTTGCACTCTTAAAAAATCCTCAGTAAATGTTGTTTCCGTAAGTTTTTGTAAGAATGTTATGTAAACAGTTCTCCTCAGACTAAACCTGGTTTGTCTAGTCCTATAATCGACCAATCAGAGATCGCGAGTCATGCTTAAAGATTGTTTTCTAGACTATTTTTTAGGGGCTGTGAAAGACGCTTTATGTTAATTTTTATCCACATTTATACACTTTTTTTCTTGATAACATTCCCTTTACTTTTATCCCGCGACAAAAGTCTCGTCTGATGCATGCATTGCACAGTTCTCTTCTAGTTTTATCTTTCGAGTTTGATGAGCAAAGTTTTATAAAAAATATAAATTTTGATTAAATTTTTACAGATATTTCAACAGTTTCAAACTTCTTTTTTTCATAAGCATCAAAGTTTGCAGGAAAAGAGAGCAGGATTTTAAAAAATAAGTAAATTTGCATTTAATTATAATTTTTTTTTAAATATAGTGATCCCAAAATACAGTGAAATGAAAATTTTAGAAAAAAAAAGTTAGTTTAAAGCAATAATGTAATGCAAGGAAAGTTATTTAGAGTTGCGTACACTCTGCGTACATATTGAAACCAGCTCTCTCTGGGCGGAATTTGTAAACAAGAATGCATCAGTGTTCGTTTAGTATCCGAGGAGGTTAAAAGCATTGAATTTTGATAATTCTAATATTTCACATAATAGTTTCCTATGACCAGAATATTTCATTAATTATAATGTGAAAGATGGATCCCATGTCAGGCTTCGACATCCGTCTTGTGTTTACATTACCGCCCAGTGACAGTACATTGCAGTACAAAAGATACGTACACCTCTGAAATAACTTTCCTTGCATTAAATCCTTGGTTTAAAGTAGGTTAACAAGCAGATCGATTGAACCATGTTTGATTGCTCCGATAAAGTATATTTACATTCCTTCCTAATCTTCAGTACGATTTTATTGTAAATTTCGTTATCCATAATGGCCACTTCTGAATTTTAAGCAGAATCTGTTTGATATCTTACTTTTAAATATTCACAATTTCTTTGTTCTCTCATTGGTTGAGCGCTAAATTCCCTGGGTTCTGATTGGCTGTTTATAGAACATACATTATTATTTGAAACCTGGGACCGGATTTAATGAATTGGAGCTAGGTTTAGATACAGTTCAACCGGGTATTTTGAATCAGTGATTCAGGATTTATTCATGTCCTATATATGTAAACTTCACGGGCGGTAGGTATAGCTTTAAGCGACCTAGCTCAAATTTATTTAATCCTGTCCCTTGTGCCTGGTGTAATGAGTTGCGAGTTACACTAGAGTTCAGATAGATCAGAAGGTCAAAGTTTGAAATATAGAAAGTTTCCATCATTAGGTTATAAAAATATAGGGATTTGAAAATGGAGTTTGAGGTGATATTTGTGCTCTCTTAGAATTATTCCACTGCTCACGAGATGATAACTTCATATCCCATATCTTTCAAGGTCCACAATTTTTTCACACGAAAAATGCTAATAATTATTTTAAAATGTAAACAATTTCTTTCTTTTCATTTTTCTTTAGTAGAGTTTGGGAGAACATATACGTCTTTCCTTATTATGAATGGGTTGGTAAATCAAGATTTCCTGGATGATATTGTTTGTTCCGTCCCACTGAGCATTTGTATGACTGCAAGCATGATACAATACAATTATATTCCAAATACAACTCAGCAGCAACTTGTAATTTGCTTTGAGGTTTGTTTATAAATTGAATAAAACATGCATCACAATCTACGTTGCAAAGCAGTATATCAGTACCTTTTGTCGCTGGAAAATCAGATTAATTCCTCTTGGATATTGTTATATATATATATATCCCGTGGTCCGAACCTAGCAGGAATTAAAGGATAATAAAATTAAAGGATAAAACACTTAAAGCTGCCACAGTGGATATTGAGATCAAGCTTTGTTACGCTAAGGGCATTTTAGACACAATTTTTACCTCAGGAAAGCTTTTTCTACAGACTTCAGAGTAAAAAAGATTTACGAGACTTTTTCTTGGAATTCATAAAATATTTTCTCAAATCTCTTTGTTTAACTCATTTTCTCCGTTCTGCTAGTTCAACTCTTTTTTCTCCAATGTCTTAGTTTAACTCATTTTCTCTGATCTCTAGGTTAAACTCTTTTTATACCTCTCAATAGTTTAACTCATTTTCTCTGATGTCTAAGTTAAACTCTTTTTATACCTCTCTATAGTTTAACTTTTTTCAGATATACGAGTATAGCTCATTTCTCCGTTCTCCTAATTAATTTTTTTTCCAGATCTCGTAGATAAACTAATTTTTTTCGATCTTTTAGGTAAACTCATTTTTTCGATCTTTTAGTAAACTAATTTTTTCGTTTTTTTAGTCAAACTCATTTTCTCTCATCTCTTAGTTTAACTCACTTTCTCTGATCTCCTAGTTAAACTCATTTTCTTCGATCTCCGAAGTGGTTTTTCTGATCTTTCATAAGTCAAACCACGGAATTTACGCAATAAGTGAACGGAGAGAAAAAGTTCAACTGGTAGATCAAAGAAAGAGTTTAACTCTGAGAAGAGGGGGTTAACTTATTCCGTCCGATCAAAAATTTCCATCTCTATATGTCAACTATCTAGGGAGTCCCCGACGAGTGTAGTGAGCCCTGTCATAGATATCCTAAATGATGAGACGTTTCAGTATACTAAATCCTTCTCTTTGCACTGGGGAGCATTCAACTGGGAACTACACTTCAGATGGTTCACCATGGGAACCAATATGATTAACAAGGTCAGTATTTTTTAAGCAAGGGGATTTTCTTGCGCGCATTGGATCTTCCCAGGCTACATTTGTTGCATAAAACGTGCTTGGTGGACTCTACACTGGGTAGTCCAGACTGAACAGTCAGTACCACTGAATGCATATATATTGTATCGCCATGGATCATGCAACTTAGGTAGGGTGATGCGACAAACTTGAATTTTCTTATCCCTGTTTCTTTGGAACCCGATGTCGTAGACCTTTAATATTTTTAATTCTGAATTATGTTAGATCAAATAGTCTAAGTTTGAACTATTGAAGATTTACACCATCAAGTTGCAAAGATAAAAAATTGAGTTTGTGGCAAAAATTCAGTTATTTTTTTCATAATTTTTATTAAACATTGATGATATGAGATATTTTCATAGTATACCATACAGTATTTTTATTTTACATTTTTGAATTCGTTGGTCAGACATCTGAGAGATCTCCCAAACTAGACTGTTCATGTTTAAGATGAACATTTATGTTCATACAAGTTCAAGATTTTCTACTTTTATTTAATGTATTTATAAACATCTTTATCATCCTTAATGATTTTCGATATTTGTAATTATTGATGTCTGAAGGTAGTAAACATTAATTCTAAAAATAGCTGTTCAAACCAAGAATATATTTTTCTTCAGTTATCTGCATTCTACACTGTACTGTGTAATATACAGATATTGTGTATACATTATATATTGTACAATACTCCCCCCCCCCCCATAGAGCTGCTTTGGTTTAATGATCCTAGCTTACATACAGTTATGACAATACAATAAATTGCTTGGGAAATCATATAAAAGATATAAAAATATTATCATAAAAACACTTTCTTCAGACATGATTGCTAGGAACATGATTGTTAGAAAAGTTGTTACTAGAAATCCACCAGTTTTTTATTCTGTGTATATGTAAACAATTTAAACATATAAAAATAAGATATGGTTCGCATAAAGAGGATGTCATTAAGTATCCAATTTCCTAGTACTTTCGTTTCCCTTCTTTTACATCTGCAACGTAAGAAAATGCAGAACTAATATAAAAATGTAGAACTGCAATCATACTGCACCTGAACTAATAAAAAAATGCAGAACTGCAATCATGCCTGCACCTGAACTAATATAAAAATGCAGAACTGCAATCATGCCTGCATCTGAACTAATAAAAAAATGCAGAACTGCAATCATGCCTGCACCTGAAATAATATAAAAATGTAGAACTGCAATCATACTGCACCTGAACTAATATAAAAATGCAGAACTGCAATCATGCCTGCACCTGAACTAATATAAAAATGCAGAACTGCAATCATGCCTGCACCTGAACTAATACAAAAATGTAGAACTGCAATCATACTGCACCTAAACTAATATAAAAATGTAGAACTGCAATCATGCTGCACTTGAACTAATATAAAAATACAGAACTGCAATCATGCCTGCACCTGAACTAATATAAAAATGTAGAACTGCAATCATGCCTGCACCTGAAATAATATAAAAATGCAGAACTGCAATCATACTGCACCTGAACTAATATAAAAATGCAGAACTGCAATCATGCCTGCACCTGAACTAATATAAAAATGCAGCACTGCAATTATGCCTGCACCTGAACTAATACAAAAATGTAGAACTGCAATCATGCCTGCACCTGAACTAATAAAAAAATGCAGAACTGCAATCATGCCTGCACCTGAACTAATATAAAAATGTAGAACTGCAATCATGCCTGCACCTGAACTAATATAAAAATGCAGAACTGCAATCATGCCTGCACCTGAACTAATATAAAAATGCAGAACCGCAATCATGCCTGCACCTGAACTAATATTTATGTGGCGCTATATATTTTAATGTCGAAAACTTTTTTTTAATCCAGGTTTTTTCCAAATTAATGCAAATATTATTACTTACTGTAGATATTTATCTTAAGTTAGAGCTGACTTCACTCAAATCTAGAAATAATTACTGGAATAACTTTGTGACCCCGTTGTATCCCTAGTTTAAATTTTACACAAAAGTAGGAGAATAGCAAAGGAACTGAGTATTTGATTGATGGTGTAAATTTTTGATATTTCAAACTTAAATTCATATTTGGTTGAAAATATATAAAGATTATAAAACCAGAGGAGCCTAAGAAACTTAGGTTTGCACCTATTATTATTTGAATTTATAATTTTTCATTTATAAATGATATAATTGATAATATTATTTACACTTCTGTACCACGTGACCAAAGCTCCCACCAATGGCAGTGCAGTATACTGGTCACAGGATACAGACGGAGACACGTGACACTAATAAACGAACAAAAATAAAAATAATAACATCCCTAAAAACGATTAGTACAGATTTCTGATGTACAAGAATGAGACCTGTAAATCATGATTTTCTAATCTCTATTGAAAAAAGGGTTTTAATAAAAAAAATTGACACATGAATACTAACCATTGAATCCGGACTTTATAATTGCTTTTTTGTGAAAAAATATTATGTTTTAGTTGTTAGAAAAGATCATTTTATTTTCAATGAATATAAGAGATGATAACTTTTAAATTCTAAAGTATTTTATCTTTTTCATCAAAACTTGGTCTCATTCAAAAGTTTCCACCTTCGATGAGTTGGTGGATAAATATATTGGAAACTAGATTAGTCCAGAAATAAAGTATTGGCGAATGAATAAAATATCCCCAGAGTATACAATAGATGTGGAAAGGTGGAGAAGAAAGTGTGAAAGTAATTGTCTAAAGTCAGGAATGTCTAGTTTTATTACATGGAACAGTTTAACAGTTCTGTTTTATTACATGGAACAGTTTAACAGTTCTGTTTTATTACATGGAACAGTTTAACAGTTCTGTTTTATTACATGGAACAGTTTAACAGTTCTGTTTTATTACATGGAACAGTTTAGCAGTTCTGTTTTATTACATGGAGTAGTTTGACAGTTCTGTTTTATTACATGGAACAGTAGCATTTTAGTTTATTTACATGGAACATTAATAGTTTAATTTTATTACATGGAACACTCAAACTTTAGTTTGTACAATTTATATTTCTAATAATATTATAACTTCACTTTTCATACATGAATTTTTACAGGTTAATGGTTCCATGAAAGTTTTGAATGAAAATGACTTTTTAATGATTTTGAATAATTCTTGCTTGTGGCTTCTCAACAGATACACATTGAGTTTCCAGGTTAAGGAGTTCTGCAAGATCTTTAAAACTGGGCTGGATAGGAGCTGGAACAGGTACTGTAGAACCGGGTTGAGCTGGAACAAGAAAAGCAAGAGAACCAGATTGGATATAAGCTGTAAGTGGAATGGTGGAAGAACCAGGTTGGATATGAGCTGTAACTGGAATAGTAGAAGAACCAGGTTGGATATGAGCTGGAACTGGAATAGCAGAAGAACCAGGTTGGATATGAGCTGGAACTGGAATAGTACTTCATATTTCATATTTTATTCAACTACAAAGCACTAGACTTATGATTTATATGATTTTGTTCTATTTGGTTCAGCTAAAGAATTAAACATATCATGGAAGGAAGTTGGAAGGTTTTTATAAAAGTATTTTTGCATAAAAGATAAAACACCTAGTTTATATGTATCATCAAAATTTAGGAGTTCTAATCAGAAAAATATTGGATCTGAGTGTGCCTTAAATGATCGCTATTATTTACTGCTCTAATTGCCCTTTTTTGCAGAGACTTGATTTTCTGTAGTTTAGCATTTTTTACTATCTTATTGGAAACATGTTCAATTTGATAGTCCCAATTTAAAAATTCATCAATTTTGAGTCCAACAAATTTGAAATATTTATTTGTACAGTCAGTTCCTATTCTTTATAGTACCTCATTTCCAATTTTTAATTTGCAGTTCTCAGGATCAAAATGCATATTTTTATTCCTAAATATCATAAACTTTGTTTTGGAAACATTTAGTGTTAAACCAGAACCAGATTGGATATGAGCTGTAAGTGGAATGGTGGAAGAACCAGGTTGGATATGAGCTGTAACTGGAATAGCAGAAGAACCAGGTTGGATATGAGCTGGAACTGGAATAGTAGAAGAACCAGGTTGGATATTAGCTGGAACTGGGCTAGTAGAAGAACCAGGTTGGATATGAGCTGTAACTGGAATAGTAGAAGAACCAGGTTGGATATGAGCTGGAACTGGGCTAGTAGAAGAACCAGGTTGAATATGAGCTGGAACTGGGCTAGTAGAAGAACCAGGTTGGATATGAGCTGTAACTGGATTTAGTAGAAGAACCAGGTTGGATATGAGCTGGAACTGAAAACGTAGAAGAACCAGGTTGGATATGAGCTGGAACTGAAAACGTAGAAGAACCAGGTTGGATATGAGCTGTAACTGGAATAGTAGAAGAACCAGGTTGGATATGAGCTGTAACTGGAATAGTAGAGGAACCAGGTTGGATATGACCTGTAACTGGAATAGTAGAAGAACCAGGTTGGATATGAGCTGGAACTGGAATAGTAGAAGAACCAGGTTGGATATGAGCTGGAACTGGAATATTAGAAGAACCAGGTTGGATATGAGCTGTAACTGGAATAGTAGAACTGCACTCTTTGCTTCCTGCTGGCTGGAGATAGTTTTTAATGGCAGACTTACTTGTAGATATATACTGCTGGGGCATAGAAGGATTTTGCCAGCCGAAGAAGTCCATCATTTGTTGAGGACTTGCCCAACTATCAGCTGCTCCAAAAAAACTCGATCGGAAAATTTTCCTATTTTACAGCACCAATATATAAATCTACAATGTCGGCAAAGATAGTTTCTCTTGAGCGTGGGATGCTTCAGTATGACGGAGAGAAGAACAAGAATGTTTTAAATTTTTACTAAAACTAAATTCTGCTTTTTTTCTGGCCGTAAATAAAAGCTAGAGGAGC
Source organism: Eurytemora carolleeae (assembly GCF_000591075.1). Taxonomy (NCBI): domain Eukaryota; kingdom Metazoa; phylum Arthropoda; class Copepoda; order Calanoida; family Temoridae; genus Eurytemora; species Eurytemora carolleeae. The sequence goes on along the minus strand of NW_019396111.1, from coordinate 273,723 downwards.
TACGAGGTCACAAAGTTGTACCAATTATGTCGTAGAAATTTCTGTCTAGTGGACTGTGACTTGTGAGTTGGTTAGGAAATATCCATAATTGGAAATAGAAAATAATTCATAACATTCTCTTTAAAGCTTTTGATCTCATGAGTTAATACAATCAAATGCAATCAACTAATAGCGTTGAATTGAGTTATCATCGCTAACTTTAATTAAAAAAGTTTATTTTAAGAAAATTGAATTTCAAACAAAGCTTTAATAGAAATGTAAACAAAAGAACCTATTTCCGGAGATATTAGATTATTAGAGAAAGAAATCTGTTTCGAGCTTTCTCTCTTTTGTTCCATTGATAACTTAACATTTTTCATTTCTTTTCATTTATTTATCTATTTATCTATTTTCTTTTTATCATCTATTCATCTATTTCTTTAATCCATTTATCTATTCACCTATTTTCTTTTAGTCCATTTATCTATTCATCTATTTTCTTTTTATCCATTTATATATTCATCTATTTTTCTATTCATCTATTTTCTTTTACTCTATTTATATATTCATCTATTTATCTATTCATTTATTTTCTTTTAATCTATTTATCTATTCGTCTATTTTTCTTTTAATCTGTTTATTTTTTCATCTATGACTATATATGTTTATTTGTTTGTTTGTTTGTTTGTTTTTTGTTTTTTTGTTTGTTTGTTTGTTGTTTATCTGTTTCTAAGTATATTGTTTAGCATAAATTTGTATTCTATGAATATTCGATATTATTTGTCGGGACTGAGTCTCTGGACTCCTTATATTCATTGTCAGACCAGATTAATTATCATTTTCTCTCGGACCAGAGAATAAAACATTAATAAAGAAAACTATGCTTGAATAATTTTCAATAATTTCAACAAAAATTTAATCAAAAAGATTATTTCAAAGAAAAATAAGTTCATGATCTTATTTCATTTCTATGTAAAAAGAGAATTTGATATATAACCTTGCCTAGCAGACAGTACAATCCAAGGATAACCCCGCAAGAAAGAAACCGGTTGCTCTAAAGTCTCGTTAAAGAATAGTTTCTATAAAATTATCTTTTCAGAAAAAAATAATTCAGATGGTTACATATTTTATCCGGAAACATAACATTTTTTAAATTTTTTGTAAATTTTATGACCGTTAAACTTTTTTTTGAATATTAACGCTAACAGAACAAGAAGTCTCAAATATCACTCCATAACACGTAAATATCATCGTCAATATTTTAACATTTTTGATCAAAATAATCACTTTTTCATATTTTATAGTTTTAATCATTTTTCTTATTTCCGTTTCTTGTTAATTAATCTGGAACACGATACATTAAGGAGAGAGAAGGAAAATTTAGAATAAATCTGTTCATTTATGGGAGTAATATAGGAGTAAATAGGAGTAATATAGGAGTAATATAGGAGTAATATAGGAGTAATATAGGAGTAATGTGGAATTTAGCTTTATCTTTTGAAGTTGTTTTGACATTTTTGTTGAATGGAATTATCTTTGTGCCATTTATTTTTCTACATTTTGTGAAACTATTGTGTACTTTATCATTCTTACTCACTTCATCGTGAATTTCATAATGAACGTGCTATAAAGTAATCATCGTGCTATAAAGTTAAATTAGCTTACTTTATAGCACGTGTGCTATAAAGTTTTGATTGGTTCCAGGATTTCTCCAAAAAATTTAGAATATCTCCAAAATATTTTTTTCAATTGAAATGAAAATTTGACTTCTGCTTTGTTTCAAAGCTTATTTGATCTAGAAATAGCCATTGAAATAAGACAAGTACACAAAATTACCTATAACACTAACATTTTGGCACGAAGTTCTATAAAGTTTTTGAACTTAAATTTTCTCTATATCTCGAAGGTTCTCGCCTTTTTAGATTATATTTTGTCCCTCGCTAAAGGCTAAAAAGGCTTGAACCTTCTCGATAAAAAGAAAATTTCTGTCCAAAAACTTTATAACACTGCGAACCAAAATAACAGTGTTATAAATAGTTAATTATAGCATATTATGTTTATAGTTATGCTGAGCTTGTTTAAAGGGACTGTAAGCATAATTTAAAGTGACCTTACATGCAAAAATTACAAAGCCCGATTTAAAACTTTAATCTGATGAAAAATGTGGAATATTTTCCATTACTTTTTAAAAACAAGAAATGTGAAAACAATTTTCGCAGAGAAACTGCAAATGAAAAACAATTAGACATTGATATCTAGTTAATTATAGCATATTATGTTTATAGTTATGCTGAGCTTGTTTAAAGGGACTGTAAGCATAATATAAAGTGACCTTACATGCAAAAATTACAAAGCCCGATTTAAAACTTTAATCTGATAAAAAATGTGGAATATTTTCCATTACTTTTTAAAAACAAGAAATGTGAAAACAATTTTCGCAGAGAAACTGCAAATGAAAAACAATTAGACATTGATATCTAGTTTATACTGTAAATCGGGCATTTTCATCTTTGCATGAAGGGTCTCGAATTACGCTTATTATTATTATTATTATTATTATTATTGTATATTGTATGGAGGGATGAATGGAATATGTAAATATGTCAACTTATGATAAATATTTCAGAGACGGTTTAACAGCACCGTACCATACGGAACTCCTGTAATGGCCGGAGGACTGTTTAGTATTCTCTCCGAGTACTTCTGGTCCTCTGGATCCTACGACGAGGAGATGGATATCTGGGGAGGAGAGAACCTGGAGATGTCCTTCAGGTAAGGGTGAAAAATGTCAAATCCTTTTTGCACCAGCAAAAATTATACAGTAGCAAATTAGATGTAGAAGCACCATTTGTAAAAGAAAAAGCTGAGAAAATCATAACTTATTTCAGTCAACATAGGTTGTCAAGGAATTCGATTTTCAATTTTTTCAAAAAGGTTGTTATTGGGGTATAAAAAAATAAATACTGTCTGCATTTAGATATTTTAGATATTTTATATTTTAGATATTTCAAAAAATTGTTTAATTTTAGGTTAAAAAATCTATTTTTTTTATACTCTGGCAAATATCTTCCTAAAAAGCTGGGTTTCTGCTTATGATTGTATTAATGTTAAGGGATTTTTTTGATTTTAACGTTTTTGAACTCAGTGTTTAATGGCAAATATTTTGATACCCAACTTTATTTATTGATTTATTGGTGGTTTCAGGATTTGGCAGTGTGGAGGCCGGGTTGAGATATCTCCGTGTAGTCGAGTTGGACATGTGTTCAGAAAAGCAAGTCCTTATACCTTCCCTCGTGAGGGTGGAGTAGGTGCCGTGCTACATGGAAACCTTGCTCGTCTTGCTAAAACCTGGATGGATGATTATGCCAAGTTTTATTTCAAGATTAACCCTAAGGCAAGTCAAGCTTCTCTCTCTCAAGATGTTTCTAAAAGACTGGAATTGAGAAGAAAAATGAACTGTAAATCTTTTGAATGGTTTCTGGAGACAGTTTGGCCGGAAAATTTCTTCCCACGCCCAGGACAGTTCTTTGGAAAACTGTTGAATATAAATGAAGGGAAATGTTTACAGAAACCAAGGAGAAGACCTGGATCACATTCATCGCAACCCTCAGGACCAGCAATACTAGAGAACTGCGTTAAAGAACAGTTCTACGGAGAACAGATGTTTACGATGAACAAGGACGGATATCTAATGGGAGATGAATCTACATGTTTAGATGCTCCACAGTGGAGGGAACCTGATGCTGGAGTAAGGTTCTCCGCCTGTAGTGAACAGGACAGACAAGGTTGGGAGTTCTCCGAGATAAACTCTGACATGGTTCAGGTTAAACATAAACTTAGTGGACTCTGTCTTTCCGTCCCGTCCAGCGCAACCAGTGATTCTATAATCCTGGAGAAATGTTCGGATGGAAAGAACCAAGTTTGGAAGAAGGAAGTGGAGTCCTGGTGAAATCTATGGTTGTGTGAAGTTATTAGGAAGAGAAGAGTAGAGCAAAGTCCGGAGAGGAACTGATAAGAAAATCGTTCCTTAATCCTCATTTCCAGATCAGTAGATGATTGATGAGTTTTAAACAACTCAGAATATAATCCTTGTGATGATTCTTGTCAGATATGCACAGTGCTATCCACAAAGGATGAGACTTTAGAAACAAATTTACGGAATTAACTTGGTTCTCTGTCACTGTTAATTTGTTTCATGTCCAAATCATTAAATATATTGTTTAAAACTATATGCGAAGTAAAAAACAAATCTCAGCCTTCAAATCGTTATATATTTTATAGTTTTAGATCGTCAAAAAAGGTCTCATCCTTTATGGTTAACCCTGTATTACATCATTAAATAAGATATTCTCTTTTATCCTCTCAGAGATGTACTTATCAAAAGAAAAGAATAAAGTTCAAAATGTTCAATGTTAGAATAATAAGATCCAACCTACACAAAATGGATTAATTCTTCTTAATTCAGAACGTTATTTTTTTAACTCTTTATCTTTTATCTTTTTTGTGTTGAATACTCATAATACCGATCGCTTGAACTCGATATCCACTGCAGACACTTTTGATTTGAGGACCGATGCTTGATTTCTTCATTTCAGTTATTCCTCCAGGGTACGATTACCATGCGGGATATTGAATAGAGTTTAAATTAATCTGCGGATTAACAAAAGATCGAGGTCTGAACAAAAGATCGAGATCGAGATCTGAACGAGATCGTATTTGATCTAGATATCCACAATGCAAGAGTTCCCAGCTCAGATCTAAATATCACCAAAAAAACAATGATAATTGAAAAGTAAAATTAGTATAATTCAGGAGAACGTTTAATCGTCAGGAATAAATCGAATTTTTTTAAGCCAATAAGCCGGAGCTTGATTTATTTCAGCGTTTAAATAAATATATTTTAACATTGTTTACACTTTCTAGAAGATCACAAATTATCAGGGATGATTGCTGATGCAACTACATATATTTAGTTTAAAAGGAGTGTTAAAAGTTTTAAAATGTTTATGACAAACTCTGATTTAAAATCCTTATATCTTCGCTATAGCCAATGTCATAGAACTTAGATATTTCAAACTTTGAATTGACTTAGATCAAATTATCAAAGTTTGAAATATCAAAGGTTTACACCATCAGCTTAGTTGCAAAGATATATAAATTAAAAGGGGTACAGACTCAATTCCATTCTTTTATATTTTAGTCAAGTTTTCAAGTATTGCGTAAAATCCAAAATGATTAATATTGGATTGTTCGTAACCTTTAATTGCTTAACCTGAGACCAAGTTTAATGAAATTGAGCTAGGTTGATGAACTATCTATTGTCGATGAACTATCGCCGTGTAGTTTACATCTATAGCATATCGAAATAAATCCTGAATCACCGATTCAAAATTCGTGGTTAAGCCATCTCCAGGCCTAGCTTAAATTCATTAAATCCGGGTCTCAGATTTTGAAAAAAATTTTTTTGAGCAGTTTAATCGGTTAAAACCGTTTGAACGAAAAACTTTGAAAACTCAGATCGATATAAAACTAGATAACTCACAAGAGGCCAAATTTAAAGAATTTGAGCCGCGGCTTAAATTTGAGACGCGGCTCAAATATTGACCGTTCCACTTAAAATTGTATTCAATGTTTCAAGATTTAAGCCGGCGCTCAATTGAAGCCGGTTTTTGACGGATTTGAGACGCGGCTTAAATTCATTAAATTAGAATTTTTTTCATTCATCCTGTCTATGTTTGTATACCACCCTTTAAATCCTTGGAGCACTTTATTTTATACAAAAATGCTTCAATGAATGGTTTTAAATGCAATTATGTTTCTTGCTTGAGCCTAACATAGGGCAAGCCTATAGCACAGTTTTTTTCATTCTCCCCGCCCTTAATCGTTCATACTTTTCAATAAAATTGACGAAACAGTTGATTTTATAACAGTTCATCATAGAGTTCTCGGTCAAAAGCGCAATCATTGTATTCGAATCCCTCTGTATTTTAAGATATAAAAAGCTCGTCAAGGGAGTGCTAAATATCAGTGGTATTCAGTGACGACTTTTAAAATCATAATTAATAGTAAAATAAAGTTTAAGAAATGGGATCAAGCTTAAGTTTGGCCAAACTTCTAAATATCTTAATCGTTAAGGTAAAATTTCAAACCAAACGAGTGGATGCTGTCAGATTTAAGACGGTTAAAAAGTCATCACTAATTTCCTGTAGAACTTCTCCCAAGATCATCATCCTTGAATCTTCCACAGATTTTAATGGTGTTCGGTCCCTGGTCCAAAGTTTTTAAACCAGAACCCGTAGCTGATCCCTACTAGGGTCAGAGCAAGGGTTACGATTACAAAACATCTGCTGCTTGAAGACGATCTTTGCGGAGCCTGCAGGAAGGTTTAAAATCAAATGTTTTGTTATCAGGTTTAAAGGGACTGTTAAGGAAAAATAAAAGAGGTTTTAAGCTAATACTCAAACACTTTTGGAGTTAATTGCAACCTATATGAGTAAGTAAGTAGTAATGTTATTATGAATGCTACAAGTTATTTTGATAACTAGTAATTTTTATTACTAATTCTACAAGTTAGTTTGATAACAAGTAATGTTATTATGAATTCTACAAATTAGTTTGATAACAAGTAATGTTATTATGAATTCTACAAATTAGTTTGATAACAAGTAATGTTATTATAAATTCTACAAATTAGTTTGATAACTAGTAATATTATGAATGCTTCAAGTTAGTTTGATAACTAGTAATGTTATTATGAATGCTACAAATTAGTTTGATAACTAGTAATGTTATTATGAATGCTACAAGTTAGTTTGATAACTAGTAATGTTATTAGGAATGCTTCAAGTTATTTTGATAACTAGTAATGTTATTAGGAATGCTTCAAGTTAGTTTGATAACTAGTAATGTTATTATGAATGCTACAAGTTAGTTTGATAACTAGTAATGGTATTATGAATGTTTCAAGTTAGTTTGATAACTAGTAATGTTATTATGAATGCTACAAGTTAGTTTTATAACTAGTAATGTTATTAGGAATGCTTCAAGTTATTTTGATAACTGGTAATGTTAATAGGTATGCTACAAGTTAGTTTGATAACTAGTGCTATTATTATGAATGCTACAAGTTAGTTTGATAACTAGTAATGGCATTATAAATGCTACAAGTTAGTTTGATAACTAGTAATGGTATTATAAATGCTACAAGTTATTTTGTTAACTAGTAATGTTATTATGAATGCGTCAAGTTAGTTTGATAACTATAGTAATGTCATTATAACTTATAATGATATTGTAAATATTAAGTGTTGAAGTTAGTTTGATAACTAATTATGTTATAATAAAGGCTACTTAAGTTAGTTTGATAACTAGTAAGTAGTAATGCTATTGTGAAAACTACTTTTAAACACTAAACATTTTAAGTCAAATGCTTAAACTCGATCAAAACTCTAAGAAAACCAGGATGAATACATTGAATAAGTTTATAATACTGAGAATGCCAGCAGGAATAGTTCATACAATAAGAATGCTTAGAATTAGTTTAAATAATAATCACAATAATGAATGCTTAAAGTTTGCTAAAAGAATGAAAGTGCCATTATGAATGTTCAAAGCATGGTTAGAATACTAATAATGCATGAATGCTCTAAGCTCCAGGTTAAATTAGAATACTAAAGACATGAATTTTCCTGTTTATGCTTGAAGAACGGTTTAGATTTCTCAGGGATAAGTTAAATACAGAGAGAAGAGAAGGAACATTCCAGTAAGATTGTCTTCTCGGAGTAATCTTTGCAATCTTACATAAAGTGTGTTGAGACAAGTCCGAGGAATCCGGGGATAATGTTTAGACCAGAAAAGGGAATAGAACTGATGTGCTTAAGGAATTTTCTTCCAAATATATCCAGGCCTAATATTCCAAATATGTCCGATATATATCCTAACATATCCAAAATTTATCCAAACATATCCAAAATATCCTAATATATTTAAATGTATCCAGAGTATATCTTAATATAAATTCAAATTCTTCCCATATAATATATCCTAACACATCCAACTCTTCCGAATATATTCTAAATATATTCAAAATATATTCAAAATATATTCAGGATATATCCTTACATATTCAAACATATCCAGAATATATCCTAAAGTTCCAAACATATCCAGAATATATCCTAATATTCTAAATATATCCAGAATATATCATAAAGTTCCAAACATATCCAGAATATATCCTAATATTCTAAATATATCCAGAATATATCTAATATACTGGACCTGAATATAATACGTACTTTCCTAAGGAATTGAGTCTTTGCCACAAACTCTGATTTTCTAATCCAAATGTTGCAGACCTTAGATATTTCAAACTATGAATTCTATTAGATCAAATAATCTGAGTTTAAAATATCAAAGGTTTACAACATCGAATTCTAAAGATATTGAGGTTTAAATATTTGATTTTGTTCCAAAGACTCAATTCCTTTATTTATAATGCTGAGGCCAAAATTATAAACTTTCCCTAAAAATATTCTTAATCCGGCTAAAAGTTCTTTATACTTGGTTTAAATCTTAAGTCACTCAACAAATAAAGCTTTAATTTAGAGATAACCATAATCGTCACAATCGTAAATAAAAAAAGAATAAAAAACCTTATTTTACATATTGTTGTAAAAACTAACCTTTATCATTTATCGTTATAACTTTGCAATCCGATAGTGTAAACCTTTCAAGTATTGAGTATTTGATTTCACAAAATTCATTTGGAAAGCAAAAACGTCCGCAACATCGTTTAATTTAATTTTTTTAAGGGAGTGACCGACAATGTAGGGTAGTTGAACTGAGAATGTAGTATTGTGGAGAAATTTTGTAGGAATCATTTAAGAACTATGAGACGCTTTCATGGTGCATATTTGTTCAGCAAGAGGGCAAATTCTATCTTTAAAATCCTCATAGGATTGTTCATTTTAGAGAAATGATTTTGAGAACCGGTTTTTGAAAAATTATTTAATAACGACGACAAAAAATGTAGTAAAAATTCTACAGTAAAATAAATATAGATGTTAAGGAACATGTTGAGAAAATAAAATTTAAATATATCATCAAAAATAAGTAATCTTATTACGTTATCATGGTTTCTGTAATGTTTCATTGTTCAAAAACATTTTCTGTAGATATCCTGGAATTTTTATTGAAAAGATGACATTTGAAGAATTTGAAGAAATCCGCGAACAAATTCATAAAGAATAAGAAATTCAATACAATGATGAAAAATAAATGATTGATTCTAACATTGATTTATTGAGAAATAAGTTCCAAAACATGTAATTAGTTCACTGTAGAATTTGTTTTACATTTTTTGTCGTCGTTATTAAATAATAAAAAAGATTCTCAAAACGTAACCACCCAAATGGATGGTTTTAAACGTCGCGTCGACTTTCAGCTCCAACTCAGTATTTATACATCATTAAAGTGTTTTATATGTCTCAAATGAATCCTAAAACATTTCTCCACAATACTACATTCTCAGTTCAACTACCATACATTACTTCCTTTAATGTTGTGTATAATTTCAAACAGGTGAACAGTCCCTTTGCTGAAGATAAAATATGTAAACAGTTCCTTTATTGAACAGTGCAGAGAAGAGAAAACATGAAAGAAGGAATTAAGTTTTTATTTAAAAATCATCTTGTCCTTTTTTAACAAGGAATTTCAGCGCTGTTATACAGGATTGGTTTTAAATATATTTTTAATATATAGATATCCCTATCTTTAGAGATCAATATCCCTATCTTTAGAGCTCAATATTCCTATCTTTAGAGCTCAATATCCCTATCTTTAGAGCTCAATATCCCTGGTCTCGTTAAAAGCAAATGCCAAAACTTCAATCTCATATTCCTTAATAAATGAATAATGTATCGAAACATCTTTTTTATCTTTCAGAAGTTAATCTTTCAGAAGTTTATCTTTCAGAAGTTTATCTTTCAGAAGTTTATCCTTCAGAAGTTTATCTTTCAGAAGTTTATCCTTCAGAAGTAAGTCTTTTTGGAGTTTGTATTACAGGACTTTGTAAAAAAAATCCACAAAAAAAATTAATGGAAATAACTTAATTCCTTGAAGACAAAGATGATTATTGTTTTGATTGGTTGAAATGTTCTATTATATATCCTGAGCTGAAAGCTTTAGAATGGTGGATATCAAGATTAATGCTTAATCCACTCTTTTTCTTAATCTCCAGATTAAATATAGCTTGTTCTCCACATGAATTTAATCTCCAGATTCATTAACAGATCGGATTAAGGATATCTCATTCTAAAGTTTTCAGCTCAGGTTATAATAAACCAGAAAGGTGTGACCCTCTTTATATAGTAGACAATAAGAAGATTTACGAAAGAAAAGATTAATCACAGCCTCATAATGTAATAACTTGAAGTTGTAGAGAACTATTTTTTTGTTTTTAAAGGCCCCTTTTTTGTGGAGACATCTTACAGGCAAAACTCCCTAAAAAAGGATTATATAATATACTAGGCTTTTAGGGCCTTGCTCTAGTAATAATTTGAGCTTTTAAATCCTTCTATTTTTTCTGTGAGAAATAACGCCGTTTTCACGTTTATCTGACACAGACAGACACACAAGCAGAAGATGGATATAAATATATATTGCTTAACACTTAATGCTGTAAAGGTATGGAATGAAAGAAACTAATTTTGGAACTGGTCTGACAGTTGATTTTAATTTAATACGTTTGTGCAGATATATTTACTTTTTTCACCCAATTTATTGTTTTATTATGGAAATACAAAGTTTCAGGATACACACCGATATCAGGATACTTGGATGTTGAAGTATCAGGATACACCAATATTAAAGTATCAGAATACACCAATGTTAAAGTATCAGGATACACCAATGTTAAAGTATTAGGATACACCAATGTTAAAGTATCAGGATACACCAATGTTAAAGTATCAGAATACACCGATGTTAAAGTATCAGGATACACCAATGTTAAAGTATCAGGATACACCAATGTTAAAGTATCAGGATACACACCGATATCAGGATACTTCGATGTTGAAGTATCAGGATACACCAATCTTAAAGTACCAGAATACACCAATGTTAAAGTATTTTTAAACCTTTCCTGATATTTGTTTGAGCAGCGTTGCAGCACCTTCACATGTATACTGAAAATATTTAATTAACATTTTATGAAAATATTAACAAAGAAATTGAGTCTTTGCTACAGACTCAAATTTTCTAATCTCTATATCATTAAATCCTGATGGTGTAAATCTCAAATTTTCTAATCTCTATATCATTAAATCCTGATGGTGTAAATCTCAAAATTTCAAACTTAGATTATTTGATCAAACAAAAATAAAAGTTTAAAATATCTTATAGAGTCTACATGACTGGGTTGCAAAGATAAAGGATTAGAAAACCAGAGCTTGTACCTAATACTTAACTCCTTATTGACGAATATATCGATAGAAAGAGATTGTTTCAACTACTGGTTCAAGCTCAAGTACTGTAGAAAGCAATTTATTTTGTAAAATTAGTAAGGCAGATCCGTACTTCGCAGATTTTTCATCATATGAGATTACAGATTTTAAAGTTACAAACTAAATACTTGACAATTCATAAGTTGAATCATTTAAAAAATATATCGGCAAATCTCAACTTAAAGGTCAGAATTTTGAGATGAATTATGAAATATATCAACAAGTTAGGTAGTTCAAAGGAATTGAGTTTTTGCCACAAACTTTCTTTTCTAATCACTTATCTTGGCAACACAAAGTCGTAGACCTTAGATATTTCAAACTATAAATTCTGACGAGATAATCAAAGGGTTACACCTTCAGGTTGCAAAAAAATATAGATTAGAAAGTTCAGTTCCCTTGAATAACTAATTTATAAAAATGTGGTTTTGTCGGTACGTAGAGGAAGCAGTTAAACCAGCCGTACCTAGTTTGACCTCTTTTCTACCATTTATAAATTCTAGATTTTTCTATTTCTGAACATACATATAGAATATACTCAGCTAAACTATACATATAGAATATACTCAGCTAAACTATACATATAGAATATACTCAGCTAAACTATACAAATGCATGAAAGGTAAAATGTTTGTGGGATGTAATAATGCATTGCAATTCTTGAAATGGTCTCGCTGCTCCCAAACTTGGAGAATATGAAAAAAGTTTTTTCCTTTTTCGCTAAATTGTGAGAATTCTCAACACACATAAAGAATATTTTCAGTAAAGATGAAAAGGGGTTTCATTCAATATCTCATTCAATACTGGCTGGGGAGGGGGGGTAGTGGGGGAGTTTATTATTGATAGAGTTTATTTCTATACAGTTAGGACATACTTTGATCTAGTTAGCTTTCCCTGAGGGTAAACTAAAGCACGCACATGAAGCAAATTAAGATAAAATGGAAAAAGAAATTTTCAATCTAAGGTCAACGACATTAGGTTTGAAATTTGATGATATTTTATGAAAAAATGGGTTTTAAATGTCTTACCTATCTAGCGAAATATTGTCCGCGTCTATTTTCTTAATTTCATAATATTCCGAGGCTAGATGGCTTAGACCAGATATTTCTCTTCTCAGCTGGNCGGGCAGCCGTAGTACATTTGAATTTCCGAGTCGGGTCAACCTTTCCGGTCCCAGTTTGTACTGTACTAGCCGGTGCAACAAGGTTGACGCGGTCAGACTTTATGCTTAATACAGGCTGAATTTACTTTTCCTATGGGGGCAGATTTGCGTGGGATACAGGGCTACATACAGAAGATGAAACTGTAACGAGGACCAGGAACTCTTCATATATGACGATCACAGGGTTAAATCATGTATTCTACCTTAGATGTAGTATGGTAATAGCTTATCTAATGATTTGGCAAAGAAACAAACAAGTTTATAGATGCAGGGAATCAAAAACATAAGGAAACAGACAGTATAAAATCCGTACAGTCGTCTCTGAAGTCTCATCCTTTGTTGGTAACCCTGTTTATAAATTGCAACAATACAATCGCAACAATATAAATAATCCTCAAAAATTCCACATTTTCATTATTCTCACTGTATTGTAAAAGTATAAAATTAGTAAGTAAGGAGAGGGCGAGACAATGAATTAAAAAACCAATTATTTTGTTAAAAATGTGGAGGAAGAAAACTGCGAGTAAACCTGGCGAACTAAATGTTAAAGGAAAAACTAAATAAATAGAAACCAAGATAGAAATTAATAAAAGAGGAAAAATATGAAGTAGTAAATAAGAAATAAGATTTTCTATTCAAACAACGGACTTAAGTTATATGTTTTTTTCGCCGGGATGTTTGTTTTGTTTTTTTGCAAAAAAATCCCACTCTTTATTCAGGATTAAAATACTTGAATTTAATCCGAAAACAAACAAGAATGAGTAAAATTCACAAAAAAATATCGCGCCAAATAAAAAAAAATGCCGGGTGGTTGGATAAACAGTCATGATCAGAAAGACCAAGAATTAATTGACAATAAATCAGACAACTTTACATTTATATCTCTGGCAACTTTAAATGCATAGAAAAGGCAGACCACATTTTGGAAATGGCAGGACTAAGGCTATTTTGTGGTTACCGATTCATCAATCATATTTGTTAAATTAGATTGTAAAGTCGTCTGACTAATTGTAAATTAATTCCGGGTCTTCCTGATTATAGACTGTATATAAAGGAATTGAGTCTTTGCCACAAATTCTGATTTTCTTATTTCAATATCTTCTTAACCCAATGATGTCGTAGACCTTAGATATTTCAAACTTTGAAATATACTAAATCAAATAATCTATGTATAAAATATCTAAAGTTTACACCATTGGGGTGTAAAGATATATAGAGAAAAAGTTTGATTTTGTGGTAAAGACTCATTTCCTTTATTAAATTTAAATGCAGAAAGGATATTGAAGAACCTATATTATTTACGGATGTAGAAGAAACTTAAATTCATGGATACGCCTGTTATATTCAAATTCACCAATCATATTTTTGATTACTTAATTCTTCATAAAAATCAACACACAAAAAAATAAGAAAAACCGGGTTTGCCAGGATAAAAAGTCATTTATTGGCACCGAAGCTTGAAATTGAACATTTACTTGGGAAATTGAGGGTTAACTATTTTCTCAAAATTGGATAAAAGAAATTGTTAATAAATTTAACAACAGAAACAGTATGATAGCGAAGAATAAGGGAAGCAAAGGAAAAAAGACAAAAAGTAAAAAGGAAGTGAAATAGAAAACGTAAGAATATGAAAGAAATAAATCACAAAAAAATAAACTAGAAAAAAAATAAAAATTAAGAGAATAAAAAGGAAAAAGCCTAAAAAGAAAGGAATAAAAAACGGAAAACACTAAAAAAGAAAAGAATAAAAAAGAAAGAAAATAAAGAATGAAATTGTTTCCCTAAGCTTGAAGCAGACCCAATACTGTTCCTTCTGTCGGAATATATTTGACTCTCAGATTTCGGAACAAAGGTTTTCTCATTCTTCTCCATAGGGTTGACTGTAACAGTAATGAGAGGGAAGGATAGGTTTGGGTTGAGTGGATGAGAAGAGCAAGGGTTAAGTAAGGCTGGAAATGGCTGGGTTCGTTGAGGTTTCCCGTTTTGCAAACTAAAATTATTAAATTATATTTGTTATCTATGAAGCTCTTATTTTAATGATTTAATTCAATTAAATTTAAAAAAGCTCTTATATATTATATGTTAGCAATAGCTGGCCATAAGACTGAACTAAATTGGCTGATTTTTTTTCATAATAAACATCTTGTTTTGAATTTTTCTGTGAAGTCAGTACAATAAGATGGCATATATACTTTGATTTGAGTAAAATGTGGCATTTTTGGGACAGTGTACTGCATAAACCGTTCTTAACCAAACTTAAAAAATAAAGTATAAATGCAAATTTAGAAATCATTACGTTTTAATAATGTTTTTTTAATCCCTATAGTCCATTTGATCGAAAAAAGTGGGAAAATATTAAAACAATTTTCTAATATTCATTATACAATAAAACTAGAGATGCAAATTTCTGCGAATTTTTATTTTTTTATTTAAAAAATTGGTATTTCACTTAGACCACCTTAATTTGATGTAACACAAATTACGTTTGTTTGACAGTATAACTTGCTGAAAATAATGATTTTTCAGATCTTGTTAATTTTAAACGTATTTTGGTTAGATTATTAGAAAAAATCTTACATCGTAATTAAATTTTTAAAATTATAAAGCATTTTCTTTTCCCTGGAAAATCAGAAATTTCACAAAGATTAAGTAAAATCACCTACATTGTTCAGGTGGGCGAGCCTTTCCAAAATATCACAGATTTAATTTTTTCAACATAAAGTTTGTTAAGAAAAATGTAAAATTATATATGATATTTCAAGAAAATGAGAAAATCCGCGAAAATGCATACTTTTTGGATTTTCCTAAATACTATTCTAAAATCATCAGATAATTTCCGTTAGGATTCAAAAGTCATTAGTTCCGTTTACTTTTTTAAAACTAAAGCCTGTGTGCAATTTTTAAAACTTGTTCAATGATAGCATTAAAATTTTTCATATTAATCCAATATCAGTGTTAAAATTACAATGTGCTAAACTTTATCGATAAAACTAATTAACATTTTTTTGATCTTTTGTAAAGCTTCGAAAACAATTTGTTTAACTTTATCTCGAGAAAAATTAGAAAATTTCATGTTTATCAGCTAAACAATAAATTAGAATATTTCATGTTTATCAGCTAAACAATAAATTAGAATATTTCATGTTTATCAGCTAACCAATAAATTAGAATATTTCATGTTTATAAGCTAAACAATAAATTAGAATATTTAATGTTTATCAGCTAAACAATAAATTAGAATATTTCATGTTTATCAGCTAACCAATAAATTAGAATATTTCATGTTTATAAGCTAAACATTAAATTAGAATATTTCATGTTATAAGCTAAACAATAAATCTAATAATTCATGTTTATAAGCTAAACAATAAATTTTATATTTCATGTTTATCAACTAAACAATAAATTAGAATATTTCATGTTCATAAGCTAAACAATAAATTAGAATATTTCATGTTTATAAGCTAAACAATAAATTAGAATATTTCATGTTTATCAGCTAAACAATAAATTAGAATATTTCATGTTTATCAGCTAAACAATAAATTAGAATATTTCATGTTTATCAGCTAAACAATAAATTAGAATATTTCATGTTTATCAGCTAAACAATAAATTAGAATATTTCATGTTTATCAGCTAAACAATAAATTAGAATATTTCATGTTTATCAGCTAAACAATAAATTAGAATATTTCATGTTTATCAGCTAAACAATAAATTAGAATATTTCATGTTTATCAGCTAAACAATAAATTAGAATATTTCATGTTTATCAACTAAACAATAAATTAGAATATTTCATGTTCATAAGCTAAACAATAAATTAGAATATTTCATGTTTGTCAACTAAACAATAAATTAGAATATTTCATGTTTAGCTGCTAAACAATAAATTAGAATATTTCATGTTTAGCTGCTAAACAATAAATTAGAATATTTCAAGTTTATCAGCTAAACAATAAATTAGAATATTTCATGTTATCAACTAAACAATAAATTAGAATATTTCATGTTTATCAGCTAAACAATAAATTAGAATATTTCATGTTTGTCAACTAAACAATAAATTAGAATATTTCATGTTTATCAACTAAACAATGAATTAGAATATTTCATGTTTATCAACTAAACAATAAATTAGAATATTTCATGTTCATAAGGTAAACAATAAATTAGAATATTTCATGTTTATAAGCTAAACAATAAATTAGAATATTTCATGTTTATAAGCTAAACAATAAATTTTATATTTCATGTTTATCAACTAAACAATAAATTAGAATATTTCATGTTCATAAGCTAAACAATAAATTAGAATATTTCATGTTTATAAGCTAAACAATAAATTTTATATTTCATGTTTGTCAACTAAACAATAAATTAGAATATTTCATGCTTATCAACTAAACAATGAATTATAATATTTCATGTTTATCAGCTAAACAATAAATGTTTAAATTATCTAACCTTTGAACAGAAAGAATGTCATGTTGGTTCGGAGAACTGAAAGATTCCATGCTTTTTTCCTAAATTATTTTTCAGATATTTAAGAATTTAAATCTATTTCATTTTTGTCTGGAATAGATCATTCAAGAAAGAAAAGGCAGTTGAAAAAAAATAGGTGACATGAATAGGAACTAAAAGTTGTAGCTAATCTTATTTATTATGTTTATTTTTCTTCAAGATTTCTTTTATTATTTTTATATCCTACACAGTATACGCAGTACACTATACACAATTTACTATTTATTATATTTTTCTGCTAGCTTGGGAACCCAGCTTTGTTTGCAGCAGATAACCTACTGAAGAAGTAGCAGCTAACCTACTGAAGAGGCAGCAGTTAACCTACTAAAGAAGTAGCAGCTAACCTACTGAAGAGGCAGCAGATAACCTACTGAAGAGGCAGCAGCTAACCTACTGAAGAAGTAGCAGTTAACCTACTAAAGAAGTAGCAGCAGATAACCTACTGAAGAAGTAGCAGCTAACCTACTGAAGAGGCAGCAGCTAACCTACTGAAGAAGTAACAGATAACCTACTGAAGAGGCAGCAGCTAACCTACTGAAGAAGTAGAAGCTAACCTACTGAAGAGGCAGCAGCTAATCTACTGAAGAAGTAGCAGCTATCCTACTGAAGAGGCAGCAGTTAACCTTCTGAAGAAGCATCAGCTAAACTACTAAAGAGGCAGCATCTAACCAACGGAAGAAGTAGCAGATATCCTACTGAAGAGACAGCAGCTAACCTACTGAAGAAGTAGCAGCTAACCTACTGAAGAGGCAGAAGCTAACGTTCTAAAGAAACAGCAGCTAACCTAATAAAGATGCAGTAGCTTACGTACTAAAAAGCATGGAGGCTAACCCACTTAAAAGGCCGAAGCTAACTTACTTAAAAGCTGTAGCTAGCCTACTAAAGAAGGAGCAGCCAACCTTCTGAAGAAGCATCTAAAGAACTGAGAATCAGCAGCTTATCTACTGAACGAGCAGCTTCTAACCTTCTGGAAAAACAGTAGCTAATCTGCTAAAAAAGCGGTAGCTAATCTACTAAAGAAGCAGCAGCTAATTTACTAAAGAAGCAGCAGCTAACGTACTAAAGAAGCAGTAGTTAACCTAATAAAGAAAAAATAGCTAACGTACTAAGGAGTCAGAAGAGCTAAGCTACAAAAAAGCTGTAGCTAGCCTATTGAAGAAGTAAAAGCTAACCTGCTCAAGAACAAGCACCTAACCCGTTGAAGAAACAGCAGCTAACCTATTAAAGAAGCAGCAGCTAACCTACTGAAGAAACAGTAGCGAACCTACTAAAAAAGCAACAAAACATACCGAAACCTACCGATGAAACAGAGACTAACCTATACTGAAACGCAGCTGCTAACCTACTAGCGAAGGAGCTGCTAACTAACGAAAGAAACCGCTGCTATTCTACTGAAGAAGCATCTAGCAACCTACTGAAGAAAGAAACAGAGCTGTGAGCCTACAAAAGAAGTAGCTAGCTTCTAACCTACCAAAAAACAGCAGAAAATCTACTAACTTTTAAAGAGACAATAACTAATAAAATTAGGCTTAATAAAAACCATAAAACGAACAAGTCGAAAAGAATTTTCATTTTCAATCATATCTATCAGATTGTAGACGTATTTTCAAGCATATCTATCATCAGATTGTAGACGTAATTTCAAGCATATCTATCAGATTGTAGACGTAAATTCAATCATATCTATCAGATTGTAGACGTAATGTCAAGCATATCTATCAGATTGTAGACGTATTTTCAAGCATACCTATCAGATTGTAGACGTAATTTCAATCATATCTATCAGATTGTAGACATAATTTTAAACATATCTATCGATTGTAGACGTATATTTAAGCATATCTATCTGACTGTAGACGTATATTCAAGTATATCTATCAGATTGTAGACGTATATTCAAGCATATCTATCAGATTGTAGACGTAATTTCAATCCTATCTATCAGACTGTAGACGTAATTTCAAGCATATATATCAGATTGTAGACGTATTTTCAAGCATATCTATCAGATTGTAGACGTATTTTCAAGCATATCTATCAGATTGTAGACGCATTTTCAAGCATATCTTTCAGATTGTAGACGTAATTTCAAGCATATCTATCAGATTGTAGACGTAATTTCAATCATATCTATCAGATTGAAGACATATTTTCAAGCATATCTATCAGATCGTAGACGTAATTTCAAGCATATCTATCAGATTGTAAACGTAATTTCAAGTATATCTATCAGATTGTAGACGTAATTTCAATCTCAGAAAATTGAATAATGTTTTCAACGAATATCTTAAGTTATCAAGAAAAGGATAAAATACATCGGAAACCATTTGCAAAATTTAAATCGGTGTTAACTCCTTAACCTTTTTAAATTATTCCCCAGAGTATGTCCGATTTACAGCAGTACCCTACCTTCATATCATCAATAATGCTGTATTGTCGTTTTTCTGGCTTCAAAAGTGTATCATTACGACAATTGCTTTCATTTTTTCTGTTATTGGAATTCCGCAAGTTAATTTTCACAATAAAAAGACAATTTTCAAAATATTTGATTCATCTTTGATCATACAAAGCACATAAAGGTTTCCGTGTACTGTTGTGAACCGGATTTAATAAATGAAGGGTCGCTAGAAATTACAACAACAGTCCCTTTAATCAAAAAACTTCTTCTAATGTTTTCTTTACCTTTTCGTTTACTGATTTGAAATGTATATTTGGAAAAGAAACCTTCCTTCTATTCTCCTGAAAGTCTGGAACTTGTTGGTTCTCACTTCTCCCAGCTGTATAGAGTAGACCAGTGGGGTTAATAAACATTACAATTCGTTTAAACTAGGATACTCAATTCCAGTTTTCTGTATCCCTGTAGGTTCTACATTCTGTATCTTGTATCTATGTAGGTTTAACATTCTGTATCTTGTATCCCTGTAGGTTATGCATTCTGCATCTTGTATCTATGTAGGTTTAACATTCTGTATCTTGTATCCCTGTAGGTTCTATATTCTGTCTCCTGTATCCCTGTAGGTTCTACATTCTGTATCTTGTATCTATGTAGGTTTAGCATTCTGTATCTTGTATCCCTGTAGGTTATGCATTCTGCATCTTGTATATCTATGTAAGTTTAACATTCTGTATCTTGTATCCCTGTAGGTTCTACATTCTGTATCCTGTATCCCTGTAGGTTCTACATTCTGTATCTTGTATCTATGTAGGTTTAACATTCTGTATCTTGTATCCCTGTAGGTTATGCATTCTGTATCCTGCATCCTGTAGGTTCAACATTCTGTATCCTGCATCTCTGTAGGTTCAACATTCTGTATCCTGTATTCTTGTAGGTTTAACATTCTGTATCCTGTATCCCTGTATCCTGTATCCTGTATCCTGTATCCTGTATCCTGTATCCTGTAATCCTGTACCCTGAACCTTGTAATCCTGTATCCTGTATCCTTATCCTGTATCCTGTATCTTGCATCCTGTATCCTGTATCATGTATCCTGTATCCTGTATCCAGTATCCTGTATCCTGTATCTTGTATCCTGTATCCTGTATCCTGTATCATGTATCCTGTATCCTGTATCCTGTATCCTGTATCCTGTATCTTGTATCCTGTATCCTGTATCCTGTATCCTGTATCTTGTATCTTGTACACTGTAATCCTGTATCCTGTATCCTGTATTCTGTATCCTGTATCCTGTATCCTGTATCTGTATCCTGTATCCTGTATCCTGTATCCTGTATCCTGTATCCTGTATCCTGTATCCTGTATCCTGTATCCTGTATCCTGTAATCCTGTATCCTGTATCCTGAAAGAGGGGTTTGAATGGTTTATTCTATATTCCTGTAAGTGGTTCTGTTGAACTCTGTATTTCTGGATATTTGACTGATAAATTTAGAATATTTGGAGATTCCTTCAGGTTTTTATGAATCTCCTGAAGCTCTTCAACTCCAACAATAATTTGTTGGTCAAGAGGCTTCCTAGATTCTGGTTCCTCTTCTACAACTACTCTAAACAAGAAATATTGGTTTTTGTAATTCAAAATTCATCTTTCGCTAAGCTACCACAGGTTCCTGTGAAACATTTTACAGAAATATTCTTTCACGGAAACACCATAATAACGGATTATATTCTCCCCCTGTAAAACAAAGTTTGAAATGATTATTTAATAAGTAGAAAGAAACAAAGTTGAAGTTTTAAACATTTGTTTACAAAAATAATGGAAAAACAATAAACAACCAAATATTTTCTATCTTATCTATAAAACAAAATATAATAAAACACAACATTCCTATATATGTTCCCTTTAGCCGTCCAAACGGCTAAACCGCATGGACTGACATTTTTTTAGGGAACCCAGAGGTATAACATAGGCTAAAAAAATCAAATTATTAATTTTTTTAATTCCACGGGCAACGCCGGGCACTTCAGCTTGTATTTAAACATATATATTTACTCTGTTGGTTATGTTTAGATTCAATAAACGTTAAAAAGACTAAACCGATTAATTAGGCCCAATTTTTTTAATGGTCGAATTGTGGCCGGTCAGAAAATATCCCTGAAAAAAAGATTTATATTTTTCTAGATTTGAAAAATAAACGATAAAAAAAGAAAAATCTGCAAAAAGAAATTAGCTTTTGGCACGAACTCTATTTTTTTTATTCCTACATTTTTGTAATCCGATGTCGTAGACCTCTGATGTTTTAAGTTATGAATTCTGTTATATCAAATTGTCTCAATTTGAAACATCAAAGGTTTACACCATCAGGTTGCAAAGATAAAGGGATTAGAAAATTTNCAGAATACAGGATGCAAGGTAGAACGTCCAGGGTAAAGAATACAGAATACAGGATGCAGGGGAATCAACCCGCGGAAGCCTAGTTTTCTCTAAGTAGGATAATATGTTAAAATATTGATGGCACTGTATAAGTTTCGACTTTATTTCCTGCGAGGAGAGATTAGTAATTTTAGAACTCCTCTCACCTTACTTCTGAGGACTTAAGATTATCCAGGTGTTTATAATCCTCTTCAAGGTTCAGGTTCACTCCTGCGTCTTCTCTACTCTGGGGTTTAGTACAGAAGAAAATATCCCTTTCCAGGTCCTTCTCCCCAGTTGAATTCCAGTCCTGAGTTACGGGGGGAAAAGAAAGGAAAGATGTATGAGAGTCCATACCAACCTAAAATATAATAGGATATCCGTAATCCCAATCGATTAATTAATCTGGAGATTAATAACAAGAGGAGAACAAGCATTATTTAATCTCGAGATTAAGAAAAAGAGTGGATCAAGCATTAATCCCGATATCCACCATTCAAAAGTTCCCAGCTCTGAACATTTTTTAAAATTTATTAGTTTTTACAATCATAATTTTCAAACGCCTTAGCGACATATCTAAATCTCCATTAATTAAAAGAAAAAAACATTGGCTTATTCCACAGTTTCTGATTTCCACAAGTAATACATTTGATAATCACCTGTCAATCATTCCAAATATAGATTAGGGCCAGTATAATCTACATGTTTTACACTTAATCCAGATCTTCTGAAACTGTAATCATCGTTTTAGTTAATGAAAAATACAAAAACATTTCATGTTCTGTCAATTGTTCTGATTTATTTTTCAATATTTCTCCAGACTTACTTTAGGCTTAGAGTTCTGTTTCAACAAAATTTCCAGAAACTGTTTTGATAACTCAGGTTTTAACCATGCAACAACTTAAAGGGGTAGATCACCAAATATTAAGCAATATGGAGTAACATCAGAAAAATCTTTATCTTATATTTTTATTTTTTGTTGGATATTATTTTTTTAATACAAAAATAAAAGAGAAAAATAATAAATCACCTTGAACATTTTTTAATCCACTTTAATTGTAAAAAAATGTAACTTCCTAGCTTGTGCCGCCCCCCCCCCTCCCGTCCTAAAAATACATAGAATTATGTGTTTACAATGAACATCTCTCAGACTACAGATTCTGAGGTAGATTTATATACAAAAGAGGGGGAGGGGGGATTAATTTTATGAAAAAAATCTTACATTTCTGTAGTTGAGCCCAGTTCAGTAATAAAAACAAAAATACTGAAGATCTGAAGGAACTTTTTTTAGTCAATGATATTGATAAAGAAATAAAACTAAAAACAGTATAATTTCCAAAAGTACATATATTCAAATATATACATTACAATCTCAATGGTTCTTTAATATTAGATTAGAACCTTATGCCTGAAAAATAAATCTTTTCTAGTATTTTTGGCAAAGAATTAAAATTTGTATAGTACAGTTTTTGCCACAAACTCAAATATTCTAATCCCTATAACTTTTCAACCCAATGACGTCGAAGACCTGATATTTCAAAGTATGAATTCTGTTAAATCAAATAATATAAGTTTTAAATATGAAAGGTTTGCACCATCAGGTTGCAAATTCATAGGAATGAGAACATTTGAGTTTGTGACAAAAACTCAGTACCCCTGGCCTAACCAATTTTCTTTCGGTGGAAAACCCATTGTATAGGTTTATATATTTTTTATATAATCTTATTATTATCAACTGTCTCTCCAGCAGGTTAACATGTATGTATTGGGCTTAGCCACACAACAGAGATATATAGAGATAGAATCCTGCTTAGTCAGGACATATCCTACACAACCTTTATATCCTACACAACCTTTATATCCTACACAACCTTTATATCTTACACAACCTATAAACCATACACTACCTTTATATCCTACACAACCTTCATATCATACATGACCTCCTACATAACCTTTATATCCTACACAACCTTTATATCCTACACAACCTTTATATCCTACACAACCTTTATATCCTACACAACCTTTATATCCTACACAACCTTTATATCATACACAACCTATAAACCATACACTACCTTTATATCCTACACAACCTTCATATCATACATGACCTCCTACATAACCTTTATATCCTACACAACCTTTATATCCTACACAACCTTTATATCCTGCACAACCTTTATATCATACACAACCTATAAACCATACACATCCTTTTTACCATACATGACCTTTATATCATACACAAACTATAGTATAGTCTGGATACAGCATGCAAAAACTATAGTATTGTCCGGATACAGAATACACAAACTATAGTATAGTCTGGATACAGCATACACAAACTATAGTTTAGTCTGGATACAGCATGCAAAAACTATAGTATTGTCCGGATACAGAATACACAAACTATAGTATAGTCTGGATACAGCATACACAAACTATAGAATAGTCTGGATACAGCATACACAAACTATAGTATAGTCTGGATACAGCATACACAAACTATAGTATAGTCTGGATAAACCATACACAAACTATAGTATAGTCTGGATACACCATACACAAACAATAGTTTAGTTTGGATACATCATACACAAACTATAGTTTAGTCTGGATATAACATGCACAAACTATAGTTTAGTCTGGAAACTCATTTTGAAATCTTTCAAAAATTATCAGAGAAGTTAAGTTGCTGTTGAGGTTTAATAAAACTGACTAAAGCATTTACACAGATAAAGGAATTGAGTCTTTGCCACAAACTCTGAATTTATAATCCCTATATCTTTGGAACCCAATGTTGTACATCTTTGATATTTCAAACTTATATTATTTGATCTAACAGAATTCATAGTTTGAAATATCTAAGGTCTACGACATCGGAATCCAAAGATATAGGATTTAGAAAAGCAGATTTTGTGGCAAAGACTCAATTCCTTTCGTAAAATTATGTAAAAGAAGTTTCTTTGACAATATCTCCATATTGCAAAGTATAAAGAAAACTGAGCTCCACCTGTAGACAAGGATGGCTCCGTGAGACTGAAACCGGAGCCTCGACAATGGTTGAGAGTGAGACCCGTAGGATGGGAGGCTTCCCCACCCTGCACCCATCCTTTCAAACTATACTTCCCCACCCTGCACCCATCCTTTCAAACTATACTTCCCCACCCTGCACCCATCCTTTCAAACTATACTTCCCCACCCTGCACCCATCCTTTCAAACTATACTTCCCCACCCTGCACCCATCCTTTCAAACTATACTTCCCCACCCTGCACCCATCCTTTCNCCCTCCTGCACCCATCCTTTTAAACTATACTCCCCCTGCACCCATCCTTTTTAACTATACTCCCTCCTGCACCCATCCTTTTAAACTATACTCCCCCTGCATCCATCCTTTTTTAAACTATACTTCCCCACCCTGCACCCATCCTTTTAAACTATACTCCCTCCTGCACCCATCGTTTTAAACTATACTCCCCTCTACACCCATCCTTTTAAACTTTACTCAGTCCTACACCAATCCTTTTAAACTATACTTCCCCACCCTGCACCCATCCATTAAAACTATACTCACTCCTGCACCCATCCTTTTAAACTATACTCCCCCTGCACCCATCCTTTAAACTATACTCCCCTCTACACCCATCCTTTTAAACTATACTCCCTCCTGCACCCATCCTTTTAAACTATACTCCCTACTGCACCCATCCTTTCAAACTATACTCCCCCCTCCTGCACCCATCCTTTTAAACTATACTCCCCCCTGCACCCATCCTTTTAAACTATACTCCCTCCTGCACCCATCCTTTTAAACTATACTCCCTACTGCACCCATCCTTTCAAACTATACTCCCCACCCTGCACCCATCCATTTAAACTATACTCCCTCCTGCAACCATCCATTTGTCAACTTTTGATTAAGTTTAGTTAGAGAATAAATGTTCTTGTTTCTGGAAACCAAATCAGAAAAACTAAAAACATGTTGGGGAACCGCTGCTTGTTATCTCCTGAAACAAGAAAACTTTTAGGATTTTATTTTGCCGTTTTATCCATTAATTCCTGATATCATTTTTCATTGCGGGATAATATGTTGCTTTACTTTCTCATGTGATAATTAAGAAACTTAACATCTCATTGTAAATATTTCAAGGCAAAAAAGATGTGAAGTTTTTGTTCCATTGGAGAGTAAAATTGTATACAAAAACTTTTTTAAAATTTAAAATTTTATGCTCTCTCAGGTCGTACGTTAAAGTATACATACATAGGTATACATATGTGTAAATAACTATTTATTTTAATTATAAATGAGGCTTTCTTTCTAACGATGTTTTGAAGTAAAAGTCTATAGAAGTAAGTAATGAGTGTTTTATCTCTGCGTATACAGGGGGGGGGGTCAGGATGTGTTTTCAGCTGGTCAGTATCAGTATTGTCTGACAAAAATAAGTTTAAATTGACCCAAAGATATAGAATACAAACATATAATATTACAATGTTAAACATATCGAGGCTAAACCTAATTATATTATATTTGCAGATTTTTAAAAATATAAAAAAAAAAATAAAAACAGAAGGCGAATTGTTTTTAAGGCGGAAAGCTGGGTTGAAAGACTGGGTTTTCTGAGATATTTTGCAGTTGTTGCTGACCTAGGTTCAGGGTACAACAAGATAGAGAGCAGTTGTTAAATATAGTTTTCCGTTCTAGCTCAGGGTTAGAATATGCATACAGGATACAGGATACAGGATACAGGATATAGGATATAGATTAAAGGATACAAATATATATAGTTTACTTGGATTTAGGAATTAGAGTTTTTAATACAGGATTTAGGATCTTTGTATACTTTGCTTGTCTTTTTCTGTCTGTTTGTATCCAAAAAACGTCAAAGCAGCTGAACCGATTGGGCCCAAATAATACACGATTTAAGATATATAATACGGGATTTAAAATATGAGGTACATTATTCAAGAATTATGATACAGTATTCAAGATATATGATAAAGGATTTAAGATATATGATACGGGATTTGTGATATATGGTAAAGTATTCAAGATATATGATATAGGATTTTAGATATATGATACAGGATTCAAGATAAATGATACAGGATTTAAGATATATGATACAGGATTCAGCATACATAATACGGGATTTCAGATATATATATATGAAACAAGATTTAAGATATTTGATACAGGATTTAAGATATATGATACGGGGTAAAGGGTAAAGAATACTGAATACAGGATGCAAGGTAGAACGTCCTGGGTAAAGAATATAGAATACAGGATGCAAGGTAGAACGTCCAGGGTAAAGAATACAGAATACAGGATGCAAGGTAGAACGTCCAGGGTAAAGAATACTGAATACAGGATGCAAGGTAGAACGTCCAGGGTAAAAAATACACAAAACAGGATGTAAGGTAGAACGTCCAGGGTAAAGAATACAGAATACAGGATGCAAGGTAGAAGGTCCAGGGTAAAGAATACAGAATACAGGATCCAAGGTAGAACGTCCAGGGTAAAAAATACAGAATACAGGATGCGAGATAGAAAGTCCAGGGTAAAGAATACAGAATACAGGATGCAAGGTAGAACGTCCAGGGTAAAGAATACAGAATACAGGATGCAAGGTAGAAGGTCCAGGGTAAAGAATATTGAATACAGGATGCAAGGTAGAAGGTCCAGGGTAAATAATACAGAATACAGGATGCAAGGTAGTACGTTCAGGGTAAAGAATACAGAATACAGGATGCAAGGTAGAAGTCCAGGGTAAAGAATACAAAATACCTAGGTTATAAAGTTATCACAAATATACATATTTGATTGATAAAGTTGAATATATACATATAAATCTATGTATGTAGTTCTTTAAGGTTATTTAATAAATCTACCATCTATATATATAAAGTTGTAATCTCTGTTTGTTTGGATGTCCGATCGTAACTCAGGATTACCGATTTGCCTCCTTTTTGGATCGGGAAATCGGCTGAATCACGGGAATCTTCTTAGCTTGGTTTCAAAGTTCTAAATTAAGTGGGTTGAGTTTAATAGAGAAAACTTTAGACAAAGCTGGGTGCCCAAGCTATAGTCTTATATAGTTTGGTTTTATTGAAAACTGAGTAGTAAAGTGTAAGATAAATAATTCAAAGAACACAATGTTTTTTGAAATCATGTTCACGGAATCATCTTACATCAATTTAACAGATTTTCTTTCAATTGAATTTGCAGAAAGTATGGATGAGTTGAGACGAGAGGTGTCAACTCTCCGAGAGTTTGTAGTTCAGCAGAGTAAGGATATGGCTAAATTAAAACGGCTTGGGAAAGGTTTAGACGTGTCTCCAGGTCCTGCTGACACCTCACGGCTTCTGAGCATAGAGGCCGAGCTGGTAGAGCAAAAGAAGTCTACTGCTCGAATAACCAAACTCTGCCTGGCTGCTATAAATGCTCTGGAGAGGTTGGAGAATAAACCGTTGGTTCTAGGATCAGATATCGCATCTTCAGACGAATCTTTTATTAACAGGAAAATTCAAAATTGTAAAATTCATAAACCAGGAAAATGGGGAATTCTTAATTTAAAGTTGATACAATTTTAATGAATTATTAATTAATTAAATCTGATTTTAAAACAAATAATCAAAATTTTTTCAAAAATAATGAATTTTTTAATATTTTTCTTAAACCTTTTTCTATTTGACAAAAATGAATAATTTATCTCTTTTCTTTATTTTTAAAACATTGAATTACTGAAAGGGTCTGTGAGCGTCATTTCAAATGTCATGTCCGATTTACAATAGTACCCTGAAAGCTGTGTCTGATCAAGCATGAATTAGCTCTTCATTCTTAAAGTTTTGAAAGCTGATTTTTTTCAATTCAAAAGTTACTTGCGCATTTCTACTGCAGGAAAACAATGTAAAAATTTTCCATGTCTAACACTTTTCATAGAAAACGATATTTTCTTTCACACTAATCATCAGATAAAATAGATTTATTCACACACAAAGGTATACATACATATATAAATGGTGTAGTTTAAATTTGTTTTTAAATATATAGTTTTACAAAAGAAAAGAGAAAAATTATGCACAAATAGGCGACATTGATCATTACTCATTACATAACATATTTATCATTTCAATTATTACGTAATTATCGAATCTTTCAACATATAAATTATTCGTTCTTGTATTTAAAAGTTCTTGTAAATATTTCATTTGGTTTTTAACTAACATTTTACTAAGATCAGAAAGATTTACAAAACAATCATTTGCAATAGAAAATAAAGGAATTGAGTCTTTGTCACAAACTCAAAGTTTCTAATCCCTATATCTTTGCAATCTGATTGTGTAAACTTTTGATATTTCAAACTTAGACTATTTGAATAACATAAATCATAGTTTGAAATATCTAAGGTCTACGACATTGGGTTAAGTAGATATAGGGATTAGAAAATCAAAGTTTGTGGCAAAGACTCAATTCCTTTCTGCCAAGAACTGTGTTAAG
Organism: Eurytemora carolleeae; assembly: GCF_000591075.1. NCBI lineage: Eukaryota > Metazoa > Arthropoda > Copepoda > Calanoida > Temoridae > Eurytemora > Eurytemora carolleeae. The sequence continues at coordinate 244,237 of NW_019396111.1, read as the reverse complement.
GTCATTTTTACATAAATTAGAAAGAAATCTAATGCAAAGCTTAGAACTTGCTTCAATAGTCTCATAGAAAGACACACATCTACTAGCTAACAAAGTTTTTACATGTAAACATTGTGAAATACTTTCAATCAGATACCTATGCGTATCTCTAGGTACATTAAAAAGAATTCTAATAGCAGTATTCCATGCTGTATACAATTTTGAAACACATTGGGAACTCAAGTCCCAAATACTAGATCCATAAAAACTACAACAGTAAATATTATACAGTTTCAAAATAACATCAGGACTGTTAAAATAAAATTCTTGGTTAAGGGAATGAATTNTGTAAATTACAAAGTTACAAATATGTAAATTACAAAGTTACAAATATGTAAATTACAAAGTTACAACTATGTAAATTACAAAGTTACAAATATGTAAATTTCAAAGTTACAAATATGTAAATTTCAAAGTTACGAATATGTAAATTACAAAGTTACAACTATGTAAATTACAAAGTTGCTAATATTTAAATTACAAAACAACGGATCTATCAATTTTCTGTAAACCCTTCATTACATTTTTCTAAAATTTTGAATACATTTAAAGCAATGAGAGTCTTCCGAAAGCATCTGGCCTGGATCCCTTGGTGTTGAAATCTCTGTGTGGTGAGATAGAGAAGTTGACCGGTATGCTGGTCAAGGTGGACGAGGTATTAAACTTCATATTTAAATATTTATAATTCTAGAAAATGACAAATAATTTGTAAAATGCATCAGAACGTGTCAGGCTGGTAATATAGAAATCCAGGTGCATTCAACTGCAGACAATACAAATAATACAGAAAATACAAGATGTATATAGTTTATAGATAGTTCATATCAAACAGTAAATTATGCGTTAGATGAAAATCTTAAAATTTTTAATCATTACTCCTCTTATTAGAAGAACAACAATGTTTTGAATTTTCAATATATAACCGGGGTAGATTTGCTCTTCTTAAATTTGTGTGTAAAATCAAAACTAAGGAGCTACGAGGTCATTAGGTCTTACCATTAATAGCGCATAAATTTGATCTCCTCTTTAATTCATCTAGTTCAGTGTGAGTTCATATCAAAGGATTATATACCAGGAACCCCACATTTTTGTTTGCATATAAATTGTACTGGCGTTTCTGGGAGGAATGTAAACAAACTCAATGCTGCTCAGATTCCTCAGATCAAGCTTTGTTTATTTTTCTTCCTAAAATTGCAGTACATCTAGATCTGAATACTGAATCAAAGAATAGATTTAATCTATAGAGTATACATGCGGGATATTTATGTAGATAACTTTACAAGAATTGACTGAACAATGTCGCACTCGCATTTTGAACTGAGAATTTTGAGCAAAAGTAAAAGTAAAAGTAAAAGTAAAAGTAAAAAGAAAAATAAGAGTAAAAGTAAAAGTAAAAGTAAAAGTAAAAGTAAAAGTAAAAGTAAAAGTAAGAGTAAAAGTAAAAGTAAAAGTAAAAGTAAAGTTAAAAGTAAGAGTAAAAGTAAAAGTAAAAGTAAAAGTAAAGTTAAAAGTAAAAGTAAAAGTAAAAGTATAATTAAAAGTAAAAGTAAAAGTAAAAGTAAAAGTGAAAGTAAAACTAAAACTAAAAGTAAAAGTAAAACTAAAACTAAAACTAAAAAGACGACTTCTTAGCGCTTGTAACGTTTAGTAGGCTAATAGTAGCTTCTGGCGTTTGAGATCCGACCAAAGTAAAAATAATTTTCTTTCTTTATTTTTCTTGTCTAAATCTTTCAAACTTGTGAGGGCAAAACTTTTGAAGCGTTTAGCTTCACCGAATAATATCAGACAAAGTTTTAAACTGAGGCCTAGCTCCTTACATCAGGGTCCAAGAGAATAAGGTTGAACCGTAGCGGAGGAATTGAAGCGTCTGATGCGCTAACGTTTAATCATAACAAATCCAATTTGTCTGATCATGAACTAAGAAAGTTTCCTTATCTTTCGAGCTGAAAATTTTGTACCGGCAAATTCGAGTGTACAGTGTTCCAATGGGGACTCAATTTTCAGCTGGAAAAATGAGGATTTTTCCGTCTTCATGCTCAGACAAAGGTTTACGTCTCCAGGCCCTCTGGTGCCCGTGGAATTTCAAAAAAAAATATTAGCTTATGTCACCCCGGGTTACCTAAAAAAATCAATTTAGTCCAGACGTTTTGCCAGCTAAAGAAAACATTTAAGCGAACAAAGAACTTTTTATATAGATTATTTTTATTGCAGGATATAGATGCTCTAGATGAACGGACCGAGGAGAACAAGTCTGATTATGAGCACCTGGTCCAGGAGTTCAGCTTGTTGCAGGACTCCAACAGGAACAGCATGGACGAGAACCAGAGGAAGATGGAGGAGTTGAAGAGTAAACTGAGCGGGGAGAACCTCCGGCGTGAGATTGATACTAGAATCATGGTTAAAGATCTTGTCACTAAAGCTGATCTATCCCGAGGATTGAAAACAATACCTTTTGGTCTGAGCCGGGATGATGTGGCGCAAATGATAGATTTTGCAACCAGCAACTTTCTCCGAACAGTTCAAGGTAAACATTTTCAATCCGTTCCTGCAGCAAACAGAGACTCGAGTTAACGTAGAGTTTAACTCCGCTTTTGTCATCCAGAAGTCGAGTTTTAAAGTGCTGTTAAACTATGTAATAGAAGTTCCATGACTGGGGGTCAACACGAACTTTTAAACCCCTTTTGAAGTCCACTCACCAACTGGGCGAAATCTTGTGGCAAAATTCGAATTATTTCTCGACTTTTTCAATCACCTGGCCTGGATCCCTTGGNACTATAGTTGCTCCATCCAGTTTTGTTTTGTGGGTTCTTGGTAGGAAAATAGTTTATCTCCATTCTGACAACTATAGTTGCTCCATCCAGTTTTGTTTTGTGGGTTCTTGGTAGGAGAATAGTTTATCTCCATTCTGACAACTATAGTTGCTCCATCCAGTTTTGTTTTGTGGGTTCTTAGTAGGAGAATAGTTTATCTCCATTCTGACAACTATAGTTGCTCCATCTAGTTTTGTTTTGTGGGTTCTTGGTAGGAGAATAGTTTCAGCTTGAATTCAATTATTTGAGTTTTAATTATTTTTTGTTTGGACATTTGATTTCTCAAAATTCTATATAAAAGTTTAAATATAAAATATTTGCCATGAAATCAATTTCTTTATATATTGTTGAATTCTATTCCTGCATTTGAAAATTTTGCATATTTCGTGATTCAACTTCATTCTAACTTATGAAAGAGAGCAGGGATGGCTTGAAGGGCTCTCTAAAAATGAGTTTTTTTTAATTCAATTTAACTATTTCTAAGAAAGAATATTTGTTTGCTATAAAACATACTAATAATCTAAATTTCATAAGAAAGCAAAATTATTATTATTATAATTTTTTTTTGGATATACGTTTACAAAATATTGACATTAAACTTCATGTTTTTTTAGTGAATCTAGGCTTTTAAAGGAATTCAAAATCTAAACATGTATTTCAACTTTACAGCAGGAATTCTAAAAAATTTTAAAAAGAAGAACATGAATAAAGTGATTACCTATACTATTGAAGATATTATCGAGGTTGTAGGTTCCAAAAAAAAGAATATATCTTCTCCAGAAAGTTTTCACCATGACATATCTAAAATCTAAATTGCTGTTTTTTTTATAAAGAAAAAAAAATAATATCGATCTTGTTGCATAAAAAAAGATCTAAAGTTGAACTTATTCTTTATAATTTTAGAATTTAATGTTTATTGTCTCCATTTTTTCCTCCAATATTTCATTCATAGATTCTACAGTGATAACCAGAACAGCGTCGTCTTGCTACGTTAAAACAGTTGCTTAAGAATAAATATAAGATCTCTAGAATAAGAATAAATAATAAATTCAAACAAAATTAGAAATTCAATTTTAATAATAAAATCGAAATAATCGATTTGAGCGTTAATTTATTGACAAATTTCTTTTGAGAAATATGTTCCTAACCATCTAATTAAACTACTGAATAATTTTTACATTATTTTTCGTTGTCGTTATTTAATAATTTAAAAAAAACTAATTCTGAAAACGTATCCATCCTCAAATTAGGAGTTTTGAACGTCGAATTTTCGCTTAAACTCAGGATTTACAGATCTTTAAATAGTTTTATATGTCTCAAATGAATCCGAAAGAAGTTTTCCACAACACTGCATACTCAGTTCAACTACCTTACATAGCCGGTCACTCCCTTTAAACAAATTACTACTTCAGAACAGTTTTGTTTACTTATTTTAAAATGTTCAATTTTGTAGATTTCACAATAAAATCGAGATGAAATAATGCTTTATGAGTTCGCAGGGTATAATTGCAAAAATAAAGATTCTTTCCTCTCCCTCTCCCTCCCTCAATATGTCCCTCTCCCACCCGAAGACTTCTAATTACTTTCTGAGCCCTCGCCACCAACAGAAAACTGAATACATTGACGTGTATCCTGTTTATATCGGAATATTTTCACTCATATTTTTATCTCTCATTCATAATCCATCAAAAATATTTATAAGTCGCAGCACAGCCCTAAACAAAGGTATAGCATAGAAAATATGAAATATCTACATTTATTGGGATAAAATGGGTTTTAAAGTAAACCAAAATTTTAATAAAAATCATAAAACTAATTTGTCATTGTTATACAATTAAATATAAAAAAGTCTAAATGTGGTATAATGGCATTTTATAGAACTACTTTCTATTTCCATTTGAAGTCGGTTCAGTTTGGTTGTGTTTTTGATTCCTTTAGATTTCACGTCAAACTAAAGTAAGATTGAAATTTTTTATGTTTTCAATCATAACCCCTCTTATTAAAAAAACTACTGAAAAGAACAAAAAGGTTTGATGTTTAAAGGGAGTGTTCGCGAAAAACTAAAGGGGGTATAGGCATAATGCGAAAAATAAGCCCTTTAGATCGGAACTAATCTTACTTCTATATCTGTTGTGTCTATAAGGAGATAATTGTTAAAAACGACTCATGCTGAAGAACGGAGCGTCCATACAAATTCAGAAAGTTGCAACATTCAACTCGGATCGTAAAATAATCAATTTAATTCAAAACATATCATTCAGATATTACAAACAATAGCCATCGGTTATTTTTGACTTATTTGTATATAGTTAATATTTCATAATACTTCATTCTCCATAAGAGATCGCTAAACTACGATTAAGCCGTTTTTACGGGTTAAATACTTTAAAATCAGAAAGATCCTGCAAATCAGAAAATTGTTTTCTCGGGTCAAATAAACAGTTTCAAATGAAAACGTTGCCTAAGATACAAAAATTTTAATTTGTTGGTTATCACATCATTTAATAATTCAAAGGTTACGTGACGTTACTTCAAAATAAAATTAAAAATATATCTTGACACAAAAACATTTATACCGTACAATTTAAACACATTAAAGGGATTGTCGACATACTTTCAAATTATCCTGAATCGAAAGCAATATTGTCGTTTTTCTGTTTTTAAGAAATATGAATCCTCTTAATTTCCTTCATGGTCTTTTCCTTTTCAAACAGAAATCCAAAGATAACTCAATCATTTTTCTTCATAAAAAGGTTTAAAGGGTACCGTTGTAAATATAATATAATTCTTCAAATATGGTTTATCCTATTACCCAACCATCTAGACATTTGAAAAAAAAACATATTTCAGCTGAGACGAAAATGTGTGAGGAGAAAATTCAAGATTCAGAGGAAATACTAAACAATCAAATATCCAAAATCCAGGTTTAGATAATATTTTACGAATATCCAATATTCAGGTTAAGATAATATTTTACAAATATCCAATATACAGGTTAAGATAATGATTTACAAATATCCAATATCCAGGTTTAGATAATATTTTACGAATATTCAATATCCAGGTTTAGATAATATTTTACGAATATCCAATATCCAGGTTTAGATAATGATTTACAAATATCCAATATCCAGGTTTAGATAATATTTTACGAATATCCAAAATCCAGGTTTAGATAATATTTTACAAATATCCAATATCCAGGTTTAGATAATATTTTACTAATATCCAATAGACAGGTTTAGATAATATTTTACAAATATCCAATATTCAGGTTAAGATAATATTTTACGAATATTCAATATCCAGGTTAAGATAATATTTCATGAATATCCAATATACAGGTTTAGATAATGTTTTACGAATATCCAAATATTCAGGTTTTTGAATATCCAATATCCAGGTTTATATATATACAGAGCTGAAAACTTTAGAATAGAATATCCTTAATCCCGATCGGATAGTTAATCTGGAGATTAATAATAAGAGGAGAACAAGCATTATTTAATCTGGAGATTAAGAAAAAAAGGAGATCAAGCAATAATCTTAATATACGCAATTCTAAAGTTTTAAGCTCTGTTTACAAAATGATCTAAATATTTCAAAAATATCCACAATGAAAATGTATCAAACAATATCCGATATCCAGGTATCCAGGTATTCAATATCCATGCAATATATTTCTACACATTTTGACTTTTAATTTTGTTAAATATCATACGTATAGAGATTTTCATCTCCATGGTTACTGATCAAACAATGATGAAAATTAATAAATAGATAGATAGATAGATAGATAGATAGATAGATATAAAATTAATTAGAGTTTCAGGCCCGATTCTGAAAACTTTTATTCAAGGAGCAATAAGTAAGATGTCTTTGTTTTTCTACCCTAAAAAAGAAACAAATTTGTCAGTTTCCTTCTTTAATTGACTGCATAAATCCGCAATTAACTTAATTTTTTAGATAGAGAAGCATAGATACAGGGTGTCCCAAAAAACATGGGAATTCAATGAAGAATTCGATATCGTCTTTGTTATGAATAAGCGTTGTAATAACTAATTTCTAAGGACATAATATTATTATGTCTGCTAGAGTTTATTTTATGAAAACGGTAAAAGACTGTAAAGCTATGTCTATAATGTCTCCGTAAGATGAACAGTGAAGACGGACAAGTTTAATCTGTTTGTATACTGTAATTTTCTTGTTTTACTAAGTACAACCGTATGCAGATCATAGCAGACGAAACTCTTACAGATTACAGCTTTCTCAGTTCTCTCAGTAGGTATCACTATACTATATCAAAGAATTATTTAAAAAGACGATATCGAATTCGTCGCTGAATTCCCATGTTTATTGGGACACCCTATATATTAAGGTTTAATGGTTACCGTTATTGATATAACTCTTTTTAAATTAAGGGTTGCTCAACATTACTTGGCAGTCCCTGTCATAAGAAATAAAAACCATAATAAATATTGTTTACAATTTTTTTTTAATTATCAAAAAATACAAAATGGATGAAAATTAGTTTTAATGTTTAGAATCGTCTGGATGAGGTAGAAGATCAGGCTCGGCGGCAGATGTTTAATATTCAAGAGAAAACAGGTCCGACAAGATATTTAATATTTATACATAACATACATTAAACATAATACAAACATATATGTAACTTGGCTTCTAGGCTTCGCGCCCATCTTCTATTTCAAATTTTAATTGAGGCTCTATCTGTGATTTAATAATATTTTTTTGCGCATTTTCAAAATTTTCAAATTTTTAAATTGAGCATCCATAAACCTTTCCTGGGATCATGTGAGGTCCCACAAAAACTTTGGGCCCGATCGGTTCAGCCGTTTTGACGTTTTTTGGATAGACAGACAGACAAGCAAAGTATATATAGATATACCAGCTGAAGTGCCCGGCGTTGCTCGTGACATTTTAGAAAAATTGAATTTTATTTTGAATTTTGAAAAAAAACATTTTTTTGTCTTAGTTACCCCAAGGGTATCCCTTATAGTAATTCATCCAATTTGGTCCAGCCATTTAGCCAGCTGTAGCGAACATGTAAATATATATATATATATATATATATAAGCAAAGAGCTTTATTATATATTTATTTATATATGATATTCTTCAGAATCTAATCTGAGAGAAGTGAGTAAAACCTTGGGGAACCTGGCTGGAGGTAAAGAACTCCAATCTCGGGTTCAGAACCTAGAGAAGAAGGTATCCAACCTAGAGGATGTAGAACCTAAGATACTAAAACTAGAGATGGAGCAGGCAAACCTACTCCAGACTGTCTCCAACCTACAGGTGAGTTTTTCACGAAACTATTGGAGAAATAATCTTTAAAATTAAATTTTGGAAATAATACTTTAATATAACGTCAAATGTCCCATGAAATACATTTTCTTTCCATCTAATATCTCTATGGCTTCTATATGTATAAAATATTTTTCTAACACTTGTTTTTATGAACTATTTAGACGTAGTATATGGTTATTATGGTTGTATAGTTAAATCTATTAAAATACTTCAAAACGGTATAAAAATCGATCATTTATAATCTATAATATATCTATACTTATAAAGTATAGTATGTAATCTCTGTTTGTCATTTTAATACATCTTTACCTTTACTCTCCCTTGAAGGGCATGATAGATTTGGTGTACCGTCCCGTTTAACCTATAGTAGTACTGTACTCCCTGTACAGTGTACAGCTTGGTAAAGATAGATTTGGTGTACCGTCCCGTTTTACCTATAGTAGTACTGTACTCCCTGTACAGTGTACAGCTTGGTAAAGATAGATTTGGTGTACCGTCCCGTTTTACCTATAGTAGTACTGTACTCCCTGTACAGTGTACAGTTTTCTATAGCGCCGGCTCGAAACACTGAAAATTATTTCAAGTGGAACCAACCATGTTTGAGCAGCGTCTCAAATTTGGGAGGCGGCTCAAATTCTTTAAATTCGGCCTCCGGTACTTCAAATGAATCGGAAAAAGACCTTCAGAAGTATATTGTCACGGATAAACTAGACAGGATACAGCATTGACGCATCAATCATCGGGATATTTTGGGGTTATCATATATGTTGTGAACATAATTGTCTGCATTATCAACTTTCCACAGTGAATCCTGTGGTTCCAGGTAGGGAGCGTGACTTGAAGATTAGTCTCAGAAATCATGGAAATAAAAAAAAATTCTCTAAGCTGTCCATTGAGTATTATTTACATAAAAGTTGCGGCTTTGAGCTTTTCCAACCCGACTTGTTAGACGCCCGGTATGCTTCAACAATCTATCCTGTGTATTGTTCAGTGTCCGTAATAATAAGATTAGTAATCAAGAGTTACACAGTATATAGTACACCACATAAACAGACGATATTATTTCTTCGCAAATATAAATTTAGTTTTTTAATGATAATCGCTAACATTTGCTGGAAATCATCATCCTCTCTCCAAAAATGACACAGTTATTACGCATTTTTTGTGCTTTCATATATACCGGAGATATGAATGGTTTCGTTTAGAATGAGACATTTTCTTGGTTTTATTTAATTAATTGAAATTTACACTGAATTCTTAATATCTCTGATATTTTGAGAGCAAAAAACTAGCGACCACATTTTGTAAATTGCAGGATTAGGGCTATTCTGTGATTATTTTTTCATACAATAATATTGCTATAATCAGGTTATCAATGTTGAATGCCACATACAATTTCTAAGGAATATCAATCAATTTTCATTATTCAAGCTTATTTAGATTATCACTGTACTTAATTCCTAAACCTCCCCTAGTGGTGTATTTATTACTTTTCAGGAACAGTCACCCATTTCTTCAAATCATGTTTCGCCTGGTGGATTTCACATATATCCCCGGAATTGATCTAAAATCCATTATTTTAAAAGTTTACTTTACGTTATGGATAAATTGAGTTTAGTCCATGAAACATCCTGCTATGTTAACCCCAGGCCTAGGTACTTTGTAAATATTGAGAAGATCATAAAAAAAGTTCTCGACTAATTCACTAGATCTCTTGACCTCGAAAATATCTATTATGTAATCAAACATAAACAAATTCTTAACTTTAGCAGACAAACGATCTACTTCTCATTTTACTAAATACAATAGTATGCAAAGACGACATCAAAATATATCAAATAATAATTTTCACAACAATTCAGCTCTTGTTCTCAAAATTATCTATAATATATGATACCAGCTAATCTCCAATTTTTGCAACAATTCAGCCCTTGTCCTTGATAAGAATAAGAATCTGGTGATAAGAATAAGAATTTAATGATAAGAATAAGAATCTGATGATAAGAATAAGAATTTAATGATAAGAATAAGAATCTGATGATAAGAATAAGAATCTGATGATAAGAATAAGAATCTGGTGATAAGAATAAGAATCTGGTGATAAGAATAAGAATCTGATGATAAGAATAAGAATCTGATGATAAGAATAAGAATCTGGTGATAAGAATAAGAATACGATGATAAGAATAAGAATCTAATGATAAAAATAAAAATCTAATGATGAGAATAAGAATCTGATGATAAGAATAAGAATCTGATGATAAGAATAAGAATCTAATGATAAGAATAAGAATCTGATGTTAAGAATAAGAATCTGATAATAAAATAAGAATCTGATGATAAAATAGAATATGATGTTAAGAAAAAGAATCTGGTGATAAGAATACGAATCTAATTATAAGAATAAGAATCAGATGATAATAATAAGAATCTGATTGTAAGAATACGAATCTGATTATAAGAATAAGAATCTGATGATAAGCATAAGAATCAGATGATAAGAATAAGAATCTGATGATAAAAAAAATATGATGCTAAGAATAAGAATCTGATAATAAAATAAGAATATGATATTAAGAATAAGAATCTGGTGATAAGAATAAGAATCAGATGATAAAATAAGAATATGATGTTAAGAATAATAATCTGATGTTAAGAATANAGAATACGAATCTGATGATTAGAATACGAATCTGATGATAAAAATACGAATCTGATGATAAGAATTAGAATCTGATTATAAGAATACGAATCTGATTATAAGAATACAAATCTGATTGTAAGAATACGAATCTGATGATGAGAATACGAATCTGATGATAAGAATACTAATCTGATTATAAGAATACAAATTTGATGATAAGAATACAAATCTGACTATAAGAATACAAATCTGATGATAAGAATACGAATCTGATGATAAGAATTAGAATCTGATTATAAGAATACGAATCTGATTGTAAGAATACGAATCTGATGATGAGAATACGAATCTGATGATAAGAATACGAATCTGATGATAAGAATACGAAGCTGATTATAAGAATACGAATCTGATTATAAGAATAAGAATCTGATGAAAAGGAGAATAAGGAAAAATAATTTTTAAAACATTTATCATTATATATACTGCATTGTCTATACATTTCTCTCTGGAATGAAAATAAGAAAATTCATGCCTGTTCAGCTTGTTCAGTGCTCAGTATACATACAGTGTAAACTCATAAATCACAAGTCTAAACACTGCGTATATAGTAAGGATATGAACATTGAAAAGATAAAGAAAAGAATATTTTCTCCGCTCTAGACAAAAATATGTTCTTCTATATTTAGGCCGAGAATTATAGATTTAAATTACCAAAATCCCAGAAAACCATGCGGCTATGAAAATTGTGCATTTTTAAAGACTGCAGTTCGATTTTAAAGTGTCGCAACGCGTTAGCTTTAAGAAGTAATGGGGCACATGCGTAGACCATTGGTTTTTCAAACTTTGACGTATGTAAGATCAAATTATCTAAGTTTGAAATTTTACAGGTTTACACCATCAGGTTTCAAAGCTTTAGGAATTAGAAAATGTTAGTGTGTGGCAAAGACTCAATCTTTTTATGAACGTGAGAGAGGTAGTTGAACCAGTTGCTAGTAACTTATTGCTCAATAGTTCAGCAATATATCTACTGTTGAAACAAAACTTTTAGTTCTTGAGGAAGCATTTTTTGCACAATCCTTTTCAAACTGAAGCAGTGGTTAATCCCTTTGCAAGTTGATCCGAATTCATAAAAGTTTACCTCTAATTGTTGCCTAGGATGAGAGCCGAGTAGCTGAGGATCCTAGGATGACCGGAAGGTTGGAAAGGTTGGGTAAAGAGATATCTGTGCTCAAAGGGAAACAAACCGATCATTCAACAAGTATTGAGTATCTGGGAAATAAACAAACATCTACAGGTTTGTTCTCTCTCTTATTCACAGACAACACAGAGACTTGTCAAAGTTTAAAATCTATATATAAATTTGGCTTGTCTGTCTGTCTGTTTGTTTGTCTGTTTGTTTGTTTGTATCAAATAAACGTCAAAACGGCTGAACCGATCGGGCCCAAATTTTTTGTGGGACATCTAGGGACCCCAGGGAAGGTTTATGAATGATCAAAATTTCAAATGTTTGTCTCTTCATTAAATTTTTGAAAATTTTGAAAATCCACGAAATTTTTTTGTGAAAATCCGCGAATTATTTTTGTTTTGTTTTTCGATGTACACAAAGAGAACATGTTCACAATTAATTTAGAAGATGGGCGCGAAGCGCCCTTTAAGGCTAGTATTGAATATTTCCTAAAAAAAGTAAACTAAACTGTTGGTTTTAGCATAAATTAGATAAACTAATGAATAAAAAATAACTGTTATGAAATCAGAATTCCTAAAAACTTAAAAATCATGTGAAAAATTGTTTAAAAGACAGTCAAGCCTAGATCAGTAGAAATATCTGGTCCAGGACAGTACATTTAGATATATCCGGACCAGAACAGGACATATAGAAATTTCCGGTCCAGGAAAGTACATATATAAATGTCGGGTACATATGTCAGGTCCAGGACAGTACGTGTAGAAATGTCCGGGCTAGGACCGTTGAAATGTCCAGGCTAGGACCTTAGAAATGTCCGGGCTAGGGCCTTAGAAATGTTTGGACTAGGACCGTAGAAATGTCCGGGCTAGGGCTGTGGAAATATCAAGTACAGGACTGTAAGTGTAAAACTGTCTAGGCCGGGGCTGTATGTGTAAAACTGTTCAGGCCGGGACTGTACACATAAAACTTAAGGCAGGAACTTTAAATGTAAAACTGTTCAGGCTGCTCTATATGTGCAAAACTCTTTAGGCCAGGACGTTACATGTTAACTATTCAGGCCCGGACTGTATCTGCAAAACTGTTCAGGCCGGGACTGTACATGTAAAACTGTTTAGGCCGGGACTGTACATGTAAAACTGTTTAGGCCGGGACTGTATGTGTAAAATTGTTCAGGCCGGGACTGTATGTGTAAAATTGTTCGGGCCGGGACTGCACGTGAAAAACTGTTCAGGCTGGGACTGCACGTGAAAAACTGTTCAGGCAGGGGCTGTATGTGTAAAACTGTTCAGGCCGGGACTGCAGGTGTAAAACTGTTTAAGCCAGGACGTTTCATGTAAACTGTTCAGGCCGGGACGGTTTTACATGTAGATATATTCTGGCCAGGACCGTACAATAGAAATGCCCAAACCGGAACGGGTTTACATGTAAATAATGTGTAGATATATTTGGGCCTGGATGCTACAAATCTGACCATCCGAGCTAAGCCTTCTTTTCTTGTCTCTGGTTCAAGATAATGTATTGTTTTGGTTTCTCTCTAATCTGTATTCTATTTAGAGGCGGAGATTGGTAAGATGAAAACAGATTTAGATCAACAAAAGGAAAAGATTGGAAAGATATTGAAGTTGGAACACTCCTTAGATCAAGCGAAAGATAAGGTAATCTTCATTAATCCTTGGATCAAGCTAAATATGATCTTCATTAATCCTTGTATCAAGCTGAATATGATCGTCATTAATCCTTGTATCAAGCTGAATATGATCTTTATGAAGCCTTGGATCAAGCTAAATATGATCTTCATTAATCCTTGGATCAAACTAAATATGATCTTTATTTTCCTAATAATAAATTTATTTAATTGAATTGTTTTGTTATCATTATTGAAATTAGGTGGAAAAAATAATCAAAACAGCCAAGAGCTGTTTTCCACCTAATTGCTTCGTATAATCATCAATTTGTAATTGTAAACTCGTTCTGTTCACAGATACATGTATTTTAGCAATAAACTGTATCTTATCTTTCCTTGGATCAAGCAAAATATGATCTTCCTTAATCCTTGGATCAAGCTAAATATGATCTTTATTAATCCTTGGATCAAGCTAAATAAGATCTTTATTATCCTTGGATCGAGCAAAATATGATCGATCTTTTCTAATCCTTGGATCAAACTAAAGATTGGATAATCTTTATTAATCTAAGGAAAGGTACACATACAGCACGGAACAAATATTGTTATTTCAAAAATACATTTTCAGATATTTTCAATTTTTAAGATCTTTAAATTCTATTTAATCTAGGTTGAGGAGAGTGCTAAGAGGTTTAATAATCTTAAAGAAGAGCTAAACAGGTATCGACAGTAAAGATGTCGCGGACAAAATAATACACAATGTTTAATTGAAGAAATGTCCTTTCTCCGTTATCCTAGGATTCAATTCTTGTCAAAATTTCACAGAGATCCAGACAACTAGGAAAACATTTTATCCCTGAAATATACAGGAGGAGTCAAAAAAGTGTGATTATTGTAGTCTTTATCAAAACTATTTTTTTTCTTATATGCATGGAGTTTTAGCAATATTTTGAAAAATTGTTTTAATTTTTTTTAATACTCACATAGAACCACAAAAAAATCAACGAACCTTTTTACTTCTCAAAATCAAAAGTAAGGAAAAGCAAAAATGTGTTAATTTATAATTTCTATCTAATCTTTAAATTTTATAAAAATCAGACTCGTGGAAATAGAGAAAAATCGTTAAATCGTTAAGATGAACAAGACGGAGCTGGATTTATTCTCTGTTATGTTCAGTAAGATGAACAGGACGGAGCTAGATTTATTCTCTGTTATGTTCAGTAAGATGAACAGGACAGAGCTAGATTTATTCTCTGCTTTGTTCAGTAAGATGGACAGGACGGAGCAAGATTCATTCTTTGTTATGTTCAGTAAGATGGACAGGACGGAGCGAGATTTATTCTCTGTTATGTTTAGTAAGATGGACAGGACGGAGCTAGGTTTATTCCCTATTATGATCAGTAAGATGAACAGGAAGGAGCTAGATTTATTCTCTATTATGTTCAGTAAGATAAACAGGACGGAGCTAGATTTATTTTCTGTTATGTTCAGTAAGATGGACAGGACGGAGCTATATTTATTCTCTGTTATGTTTTGTAAAATGGACAGGACGGAGCTAGGTTTATTCTCTATTATGATCAGTAAGATGAACAGGAAGGAGCTAGATTTATTCTCTATTATGTTCAGTAAGATGAACAGGACGGAGCTAGATTTATTTTCTGTTATGTTCAGTAAGATGGACAGGACGGAGCTAGATTTATTCTCTGTTATGTTCAGTAAGATGGACAGGACGGAGCTGGATGATTTGAAGACAGGGATGGAAAAGGAGAGATGTAAGATCAACTACTTCCAGGATAAAATATCAAATATTGCCAAGTCTGTGGACGGAGTAAAGATGGAAAACAACAGCATGAGTAAATACTTTCTTTATATTTCGATATTCATATACATTATTTATTGAAAACAAGGAGGCACAGTAAACATTGAACAAGATGCATTACATTTTGGGAAGAAGGCTAAATATCTTTTTTTCTTAGCTATTGATGAATATGTGCCGCGTAAAATGAAGACGATTTATAGGATTTTTTTATATCTGTGTGGTAACTGTAGTATCTCCCGGTATTAAATAACCTGCAAATGTGGCAATGCCCGATTCACAACGGTACCCTTTGAAGCTTTGTATGATCAAGTATGAATTAGAAATAAATTTTTATAATTTGGAAGAATTATTATTTTCAATTGTTCATCTCTACTGCAGGAAAACTATTAGGAATTTTGAGAATGAAAAACTTTTAAACCGAGAAAAAAGACAATATCTCCCCTATTATTGATCAAATAAAGGTTTTAAGGCAACTGTTGAGAATTCCACATTCCCATATTTGCATGGAGGGCCACTTGAAATTACACTTACAGTCCCTTTAAAGCCTACTTGTCTAGGAGACAGATTCTGCTCTGATATAGAGAACCAGGGAAAGGATTTGAAGGAGCTGAAGAGTGTTCTGGTGAACCAGGAGAAGCAGGTTCAAGAGAATAGTCGAACCCTCAAGGATATTACTAAAGATAGTATTGGCAAGATTAAAGAGGTGGCTACTAACTGTATTCAGATAGAGAAAAATATAAGGTTAGCTTTTTTAATGGGCTGTAGACGACATTTTAATAGAGTGGCATGTCCGGTTCACTGTGGTACCCTTCAAAGATTTGTATGCTTAAGAACGCATGATATGTGTATTTATTTCTTTGACTGTAGCTCAAATACACCAAAAATAAAATTTAAATAGTGGCTCTAAAAAAATGCAAAGAAAAACTTAAAGTCTTAAGACCCCAAGTTAAATTAATTTTTTACATTGAAAAAGTTTTTTAAATGATTTCCAAAGTAATCATGAATATAAAGAAACAGACACTATACATTCTGGTTAATCCTGTATTTGAAATCTCTAAAAAGAAAAAAGGCACAAATTAATCTGAATTTCTAGTATATCGTCTTTGTTCCAAGCGGGATTATTTCGTAAATATGATTTTGTAGTATCACAGTTAAAACATTTAACACCGAAAACTAATAGTATGGGGATTTCCAAAATGTGGTCTACTATTTTTTTTTTACTTTCAAAATCAACGGAGAAATCAGGAAATTTGTCCAGATTCCTGATAATCAAAAATCAACAAAACTGTTCGAAATGTTTAATACCTCCGTTATGTTATTTATAAGTTATTGGAAATCAAAGACGATATTCGAGTCGTCTTTCAATTCTCATGTTTATTGGGACACCCTTTATAAAAAGGAAAAAGTTAAATACTTAAAAGTTTGGTGATTAATCATTCTCAGTTCCATTTTCTCGAGAACTCGGGTCAAGAGTTGGATGTTTTCAAATTACCTTTTAGTTAAAAAATAACAGGAATGTTCCGAGAAACACAGTTTCAATAGTTTCTTGAACTCTGTTTGCAATTACGGTATTCAAAAACTTCTCAACTTTTGTTTCACAATTGGAATTCCAGAAATAGTGGACGGGTTTAATGTGTAAAGGAATTTGTTAACTGTTTGAAAATATACATTTATAAAATTCATAATGCACTGCAAAAAGAAACACAGCTAATTAAAGAAAGATGTCCAAATGTTGGATTTTCTTCGTTAAAAAGTTGAATGTTCAGTGATTAACACGTAGGGTCAGCTCAGTTTGTCAGACCAAATGAGATGTGCAGTGCTTGTACAAAGTACATGTACATGGTTTTTTATCTGTATTTATATTTTGAAACGGTGGTTTTTATTTTGGCTGCTCTATACACACTATTTAGTGTTAGGTTAGGTTGAGATAGTTAGGCTTTCACTGAGGTTGGTGTTTTGTAAAAGGAGTAGGGAGGAAGGATTCATGCGACATTTTCTAAGATTTAACCCTAAATTCGCATGACCAGAGCTACAGAAAATTCAACTGATTGGGAAAGGCCGCCACCAATTTTATCCCCGTGTCCTCTTTTCTTTTAAAACAAATATAAAACTATAAAACGATATAAAAATATATATATATAATAAAAAAAATCAAGATTAAATCTATTTCATTTAAAGTTGTTGAATTAGAGAAATATATTTTTCCTCCAAGTGTAATTGAATTGTTTTCAATTCTTTGAATGAATTCAGAGTAAATCCTATTCTCCATTTAATGTATTAAACTAATTTTATCGTTTATAGGTTTTACACCTCATAAGGACTTCCTGCTTGAACAAACTTATAACTTAAACTTCTGTTTATATTAATACAATTATACTCCTGTTCATCTGAAACTAAACTACTCCAACTGTTCAGATTCTGTTTATATCAATACAATTATACTCCTGTTCATCTGAAACTAAACTACTCCAACTGTTCAGATTTATAAATTCCAGTTTATTTCTAAAAAAAATAAACTCCTGTTTAGATCTATAAAAGATAAATCTGTCCTGTTCGACAACAGCTTGAAGGAGGTGAGAGACCAGATCCAGCAGATCCAGTATACTCAGGACCTGGAGCAGAACAGTTTAAAGGAACAGCTACAAAACTTCAAGACGGAGAAGATGAATTCATCAAACCTAACGGGTATTTTAATCCTCAAAAAAAGTTACATTATGTTTAATTATTTTAGACACAGTTTGACATATCTAAGTTGGGTTGCAATGATATAGGGGTTAGAAAATCAGAGTTTGTGTCAAAGACTCAATTCCTTCAAATTTCAGGAGATGATTTGAATCGTGTGAAGGAGACAATAATATGTTTGGAGAAAGATTTGAAGAACCTGAAACAGGATCGGAGAACTAAGGTTTAATTTCACTGCTCTATTGCTAAGCTCTTACAAACAAAACTTTAAAATTTTAAACTATTAACAAACAGTCTCATCCGACTGCGACCTAGAAAGCATCCAAGGCAACATATAAGTCTAGTTGCAAACTGCAAACTGCAATCAAAATAAACAAACTCACAAATTTTAACCTCGTCAAATTAAGCCGGGGTCACAAGTGAGTATGCATGGTGCAGACATTGTCTTCAAGACATTCTTAATATATGCTGTGAGATGACATCACAAAATGGGATTTGTGGCATGCGCTTACCCCTCCCTATGCCGTCCGACCCTCATCCGTTTTCCCTTCCGGCAAAATGTCTTAATTAACATTAAATGTCATGTTAAATAACGTAGCATAATATCGTAAATTTAACGTTAAATTGGGTTCATTTTTATGTTACTACAACGTATGAAAGTGACGTTAACTAACGTTAATGAGTTTTAAAAGGAACGTTATCTAACATTCTGAGAACGCTAATTGGCTTATTGGTGCACTACCAGCAAGAAAAAAGTGCCAAGAATTTGGTTTTACCCATTCCCAAATATTTGCAATAAGTTGGAAAGAAAAAGAAAAAAATAATAATGTTGAACCAAAGTCAAATTATACTGTAGTTTTAACTTTAAAAATGTTCATTTTGCAGTTCAAGTCAAATTCCAGAACATCATTTCACAACCTACTTAATAGAACATTAAATGGGTGATCTTTTTTCACTTACTCTTCACGCCAAAAAAAAGTTGAAAATTAAGGCACGAGCTACGTAGTTAAATATGTTTGTTTATACAGTGTTAGGTATTTTCCCAAAGGCACTATCCCAAGGATCCCAAGGGAGACTTCCCAAGTGACAATTTCCCAAGTGGCAACTTTCCAAATGTTCAACTTTCCAAGCGGCAACTTCCCAAAGGTTAGGTTAGGCCTTCAAAAACGCCGCTGCATTTGAGGACAAGCGCTACGCCTAAGATGAAAAAGGGGGCCGATAGCTGCAGCTAGAACTGGTTAGGGGACAAGCGCCATGCGGCTAGGACAGACGTGGGAAGTTGCCGATTGGAAAATTAAACATTAGGGAAGTTGCTGCTTGGCAGAAAGCCCTTGGAAAGTTGCTGCTTGGGAAAATGCCCTTGAGAAAGTGTCTAACATCTTTTCGAACATATTCTCACGATTCCTGAACAATGAACCTGTATTTATGCAGGACGATGAGGATGAGGAGAGAAGGTTAAGTGTTGAAGGAAACCTACTGGATCTCAGGAACTACGTGGAGAATATCCTTGCTGAAACCAACTCCCACCTGGGCGGTATTGCGGCGGAGGTTGATACAGCGCAGGATAAAATATCTAAGGTATTAAAAGTTAAAACGAACCAAACCAAATTGAGGAAAGAAAGACTAACAAAGGAGGGATAGAGTTATTTGCGCTAAATATTAGAGGCGTAACTTTGGTATTTTAAAGGGGGAGGGCCAGGGACATTGCTATAAAAACTGACCGGGCAAAACTTTTAATGTTCTCTGTTACCTGACTTTTAAAATTGCACTGCAATGTCTGTTTAGGTTTAAAGTTGCAATTCCAGATTGCATTTCGCGACACGGTTTACCCGTTTATATCCTGTAAATTTCCGTTTTAATATTTCTTGAAAGAGCAAATGTTTGTGTTTGGGAAGAAATCATCATCATCATTGCAGAGTACATATCAGAGACCCCCCTTCATTGGAGACCTTGCACGGACATTTATTTTAATTTTGAATATGATCTGAGAAGACTTTATAAGTCCATTTTAAGGAACCATTAGATAACAATGATTACCCCCCCCCCCTCTCCCAGATCATCTCTGCCCTCTGTGATTTTCTTCAAAATACGTCTACGCAAATAGATTCCAGACTTCTAGTACAACAGACGACAACGTAGAATTAGTAGACTTTCAGTACAGCTGTATTCTTACGTCACAAGTGTCAACTTAGTTCTTGTGTCCGACAAAATTATTAATAATAGTGATAACTTTAAAATAAAGTGCTTATCTAACAGTAAAATAAGTGCAATTGTATGTGTTCTTTATTTTCTGTTTTACACTTGTTTATTTAATATTGGAAAATATGTCAACTAATGTGAGAAAATTTCGTTTTTCTTGTTTTATTTGACACTTGTGACGTCGTGTATCCATTTCTCTGTTGCCACCTGTTGTACTTGATAATCTATTTGCGTCTACGTCTACGTCTCTATATCTTATTTAGTTTACTATTTAAAACTGGTTTCAAACAACAATAAGCAGTATGCAACTGCAGTACACAGTTCGGAAAAAATATGACCATTGACCGGGAAGTATGAACTTCTAACAAGTGTGCTCAACTAGGATGTACTGTACATTGTGGTAAACTTAGACCAGTTGACATCAAGGTACTAATGCAAGGAAAGTTAATTGCGGTCGCGTATACTCTGCGTACACATTGAAACCAGTTCTCTCTGGGTGGACTTTGTAAACAAGAATAGATGCATCAGTGTTCGTTTAGTATCCGAGGAGGTTAAAAGCATTTAATTTTGATAATTTTGAAAATTCGCATAATAGTTTCCTATGACCAGAATATTTCACAGATTATTTTTGTGAAAACGGATTCCATGTCAGGCTGTGACATCCGTCTTGTGTTTACTTTTCCGCCCAAAGACAGTACACTGCAGTACAAAAAATGCGTACACCTCTGAAATATCTTTCCTTGCATTAGTACCTTGAGTTGACATAATGGTAATTGACAAAACTGATTCTTTGGAAATTTAAAGATTGACCATATGTTCAAGACTATGTTCAGTAAAAAACTAAATATTGAATTGACTACTAAATACCATTCTAGTGTATGATCGAGTTGGAAGAGATTGCTGGTAAGCATGAGAACCACACAGGGGATTACACCTTCGTCGTTAAAAGCCTGGAGAACAAGATGAAGGAGTTAAGAGAGTACACGGAGAGCAAGCAGCTGGACGCCGTCGAGAGGCTACTGGAGCTGAGGAAGGAGTTTGTCGACAAACATTCAGATTTCCTGGACATGAGTTTAGAGAATAAAAAGTTGGTTGAAGCTTTGGGAACCAAGGTTCAGGATTTGAAAATAGGAAACCTGGAGAGAATAAATCAGGAATTGAATGATCTGAGAACCAAAACTCTGGAGCAAATGAAATGTCTGGAGAAGAATGTTGAAGATACGTCCAGAGCAAACCAGACAAAGTTTGCTGATGTTCAGGCTAAACTCTCAGGTAGAAAAATAGTTCGGGAAACAGGCCAAAAAATGTATTTGTATTTTTGTGACTAAAAATCAATTTCTTTCCCAGAAATGTAATTCTAAGTGTGTAACAATTTGAAGGAGATCAAAATTATTTTTGAGACGGGTTCCTGAGATTTTTGAACATTTCGGAGGGGGGGGGGGGAGATGTGTCAGTTGATGCCGATTTAAAATGCATTGTATTCAGTTTAATTTTTGCTTGTTTGTAGACGTGTTAGCAGAAAATGAGATGGGAAAAAATTCATCTTGGCAGGCTCTCAAGGACGTGAAAACTAACCTGGGCAAGTTAAATTCTGACCTGGAGACTTTAAAGGTTCAGGGGAAGGTGAGGAAGGAGACGATAGACCGACTTAATGAGAAGATAAACCGGGAGGAGAAGGACGGATCAGCAGGATTGAAGGAGATTAAGGAGAAGCAGGCTAAGATCAGGTCGGAGCTGGATATTGTTGGAAACCAGGTACAGCTAAATTTGTCTCGGTTTATAAAATAATGGTTAACAGATAAATATTTAATGGAACTTCAAACTAAATTTTAAGTTCTCTTCCATTTAAAAATTCAAAAGCAGATTTTTAAAATCTATAAAAAAGATATTTTTTTTAATCTGAAAACTGATAACCTTGATTTTCTAGATTTTTCACATATTACATAGAAAAAGGCCAGTCATACAACATCTTTTCTATAATTAAACGCTTAAAATGTAATCATATAAACCTTATCTTGTAAACTACAACAACAACAAGAACGGAAACTATGAATAGATATTGAATACTCATTTGTGTTTCATCATCGTCCATGTTTTAGTCTACACAGAAACTAATTCCTCACCACCAAGAAATCAAGTTTTCTAATCCCTATATCTTTGCAACCTAATAGTGTATTTGAATATTTCAAACTTAAACTTTTTGTGTATCCTACATTTTTCTTTTATGTGAGCGTCCTATCTTGCTTTTCATCCTGTGCATTCTTTGTGTGTATCCTACATTTTCCTTTTATGTGAGCGTCCTATCTTGCTTTTCATCCTGTGCATTCTTTGTTTGTATCCTACATTTTCCTTTTATGTGAGCGTCCTATCTTGCTTTTCATCCTGTGCATTCTTTGTGTTTATCCTACATTTTCCTTTTATGTGAGCGTCCAATCTGACCATCCAACACATGTGTATTCTATCTCTGAGGGGCGTCTTAACTAAAAAAACTCACTACAAATGCTAATTTTTATTCCTTATATCTTTGAACCTGACGTTGTAAACCTTTGACATTTCAAATTATGAATTCTGCTACAAATAGTCAGCATGTGAAATATCAGCTTGCAAAGACATGGAATTTAGAAAATTAAAGTTTGTGTCGTATGTTCAGTTCCTTTTGGAAAAAATATCTTCTGTGAAGAATTAAAATAAGAGGCAAATATTTTACAAACCTTAAAGTTTCGTGAATGTAGTTTATTTTGCAAACTCTGCAACTTTTAAACTGCAAGCTCATGTTCTACCGTTTAATGAATTCTTTTCAAACTAAATCAAGCTGATAAATAGTTTTAATTCAGTTTTGCTTAAAGGCCCTTTCGGAATAATACAAATATAAATTATTTTTCTTCGCCAACAAACTTTTAGAGAAAACTACAGAATAATTACAGTGCAAAAATACATTTCTACAAAGATTAGATATAAAATTCAGAATAATTTTTACAATTCTTGCCCTAAACTAAAGCAGATAACCACAAAGATATTCACAACAAAATTCATTCTAAGATATTCTATCCGAAGTTTCAGTAAAGAAAATTGAATAAATATAGTTGGACATTTATCGTCCTCCACAGAGCTTACAAATTGCAGTAGGAAACTAGGTTTCTTCTAAACGACTTAACCCCAGACTGTTCGTCTTAATGGACAGCTTAGTATTTCTTTTACAGGAACATTGAATGTTTACGAACATTGTCTTTAACTAGTATTTACTTACAGGCTGAGCAAGTGAGGAAGGAGCTAGAGTGTCGGATGGAAAACAATCGAAGACATATCATTGAAATGATCGGATCTACGGAGATTAAACTATCTGAACTGGAGGACAGAATCAAGGTTTCAGAGCTTGCTCTCCAGGATATCAAGGTTACTGAATCCAACCATACGTTGAACCTGGAGAAGAAGATAGAAAACCTGGTTTACAAGATTGATAATTATACATCAAATACGGATAAAATTCGAGGAAATTTAACTGATGAAACCAAGGAGACTCTTGTAGAACTTAGACGCAGTCTAGGTATACATATATTTTAAACACAGTTTAAAATCTCCAGTAGATAGTGTGAAGTTGCGCATCTTTTTGTCCGTTCTTAAATCTATTTTTTTTATTTCAATAGGCCTAACAAATTGTTTAACCCGTTCAGTAACAAACGATATGGTTTTCTTCGATCAGGATTATACACATCTGTCAACGCCGAAAGAAACTGAGTTCTAGTCCCAAACTCTGATTTTCTAATCCTGTATCTTTGCAACCCAATGACGTAAACCTTAGATATCTTAAAATGTAAATTTTGTTAGATCAAACAACTTGAAATTTCAAAGGTTTACACATCAGGTTGCAAAGCTATAGGGACTCGAATTGGAAGCAAGAACTCAGCCCCATTTTGTAGAGAAAATAATTTTTAAATATGATATAACTTCGCAGATGATTTTAAATTATACGCTCAAAACTTCAAAACAGAATACACTAAAAAATTAAGTTTTTGCCACAAACTCTATTTTTATAACCCCTATTTTACCTAATGGTATGCACACTGTAATGGTATCTTTCAAACTTAGACCATAGATTTAGGGATTAAAGAGTTTGTGGCTAAAATTCAGTTCCTTTTGTTGATTTATAAAAACATCTGTAACAATGTTATAATTATTTAGACAACATGAAGACCGAGATGTCAACCTATGAGCTGGACAGCTTCAAGAACATCGTGAACAGTACAACGGAAACCCAGAACAAGTTGATCTCCTCTATGCAGAAGAATGTTGACACCATCTTGAAGGAGAAGAACAAAACTGAACTTTTAGGAATGTAATTTTAAATTATTCCAAGAAGTTTATAAAGTTTAGATTTTCCTAGTTGTTAACTTTATCCTATCTTGGATGCAAAATTTCATTTATTTTCTAGTTGGGAACCTTGAATCCAAACTTTCTAATCTCTCGTGCAACCACGAAAAGGCGGAGACAAAGTTTAGCTCCGCCCTGCAGGAGGAGCATCTGGTGAATGAGAGGATGGAGGAGAGGGTTCAAAACATTCAACTCAATATCAGGGAGATCCATGAGAAATTAAACCAGGTTTGTCTAGCAGATCTTTAGATCAGAAATATGTACTTTAAACGACAATTATTTGGCCGCTAGGTGGCTCTCCCAAGTAAAATCACTGAAAAATCGATAGCAAAGACACCTAGTTGCGGCCAAATTATCGTTGTTTAAATTACATCATATATATTTAAATAAAAACATTATGAAATTTGTACTTTATACGAATGCATCGAAATAAATTTGACATTTATTGGTGATAAAATCTGAATAATTGATTCTAAATTTAATTGAATTATTTACGATCATAGTTGAATAATGCAATTCTGTGGATTTGTATGGGTCTTATAACGTGCCTAGGTATAAGACGGTTTTAACCATTTTATATAACCATTATATACGCAACAGAGAAACGTAAAATAAGTAGAGTTCAATTTTGAATTTAATTTGATATCAGCCTCTTTCATTTTTGCGAACACTCCCTTTAATTCTAAAATTGTTTATAAATTTAGAGAAAGGAGGACGATGTATCCGGATCTAAAGCTTTAGTTGAGGAAATAAGATCAGATTTAAAACAGAAAATTCAAGAAAATTCGCAGAAACTGAAGGAAATTGAGGAATTACTAGGTATACTATACAAAATAGATACATTTTAGATATAAAATACATCACCAAAAAAGTGTTAGAACCAAAACAACAGTGCTATAAATAGTTCTAGTTCCACTGATCTATAATATCAAGTTCTTCAATTTACAATAAATCAGTCGTTTAACTATTTTACAAATGATTGAATAGGACTAAAAACATCTTATTGTCCATCAAACCTGAAAGATTTCAATGAACCTGAACACATGAAGACAACATTCCTTTAGATATTTTAAATGTTTTAGGTACTGAGGTTCTAAAGTTAAAGACAGAAATAACAGCTAGCGGCCAGATTCTTCAAGATAAATTCAACCAGGAAATGTCAGCTAGCGGTCAAATTCTTCACGATAAATTCAACCAAGATTTTACTGAAATCAGTAAAAATAGTCAGGTTAAATATCAAATAACATCCTAGTATATATTATATAGTATAGGGTGTAAAGACTGTTTTGGCTCAAAATTGGTGGAAAAAAGTGCGATCAACGAATAAATGACGAATTATTTTTTTTATCTGCCCTTACTAAAGCAGTTTTAATGTACACAAACATATTCATCAGTGGTGTAACCTTTAGAAAACAAAACAAAAATTAATTAGTGCGTCTAAAAGCAATGTCTGGAAAAGGAGGACATGTTTGAACCTGCGCTTCAAGGACCACCAGGTTAACTTTTGGGGAAGAAGGAATGGCCTCCTAACTCTCCGGACCTCAATCCAATGGTCTATGCTGGAGGAAGAGATGAAGTCGAAAAAGAACCAGCCTCAGAATATTGCTCAATTGGAAAAGCTACTGAAAAGATCCTGGAGAAACATCAGCCTGGAGATCCTGGAGAACCTGAGGCCGAATTTAAAGAATGGTTAATTCCACATAATATTGTATTGCAATTTTCAAGATTTAAGTCGGCACTGAATTGAAACCGGTTTTTGGCAGATTTAAACCGCGGCTCAAGCTCATTAAATTCGGCATCATTGCCAAACCGAGTAAGATATGTCTATAATAATCAGGGTTTTAGAAGTACATTTATTGCTTCTACATGTAAATACATGATAAATAACGAGTGTATTAAAGGAGAGGAAGATGAGTAGGCCTTCTCATGGTTCCAGGATCTGACGCTCCTGATTTGCGGATTTTATAATCCTTTTCGGGGATTTCCTCCTCTACAGGGTCATTATATGTAATAAAATAAATTTAAAATAAACAATTTTTTTGACGCATCTAAACAATTTATTTTGAGCGATGCATTACTTTCTTTACACCCTGTACATTTATTCCAAATTGCTCGTGGAACAGAAATTGCTAATAAAGTTTTTTGCTTCAATCATTCATTATCAAAAAATAAATGGACTGTCAACCTAATTTAAAGTGATTATTTGTTTAAAAAGTGTCATGTTTGATTCACAACAGTACCCATCTAGAAAAGGGGTGATTTCCGCCATTTTTTCCTCATCTAATCCACGAGGCAATATTATAGAAAACGCGCAATTGAAAATTATCCATTTTTAGATAGGAAAAATAGGATTTCTTGGTTAGAAAAAAGGTTTAAAGGTATCGTCAGTGGCACTCTTTATTTGAAGGGATACTTAAAATTACGTTGACTGACAGTCCCTTTATTTGAAGGGATACTTAAAATTACGTTGACTGACAGTCCCTTTATTTGAAGGGATTATAGAAAGAATTTATTTTAGGAACGATCTGCCCTGGCGGAGACAAGACTAAACGAGGTTTTGGAAAATGTTGAAACTCAATCCAAACTGCTTAGTTCAGTTCAATCCTCTCTCTCCTCCATGGATGAGAACATATCCAAATCTTTCAACAAGACGGATGATCTTGAAATTAAATTAAAGTCCTGGACTGAAAATGCGGAGTCGAACCTATCAATGTATGCAACCTTATCCGCCCTACAGGTATATTTGGGATTAACACTAGAAGAGACAATTGTGAGGAATTTACTCCGTCTTTTTTTGTAATTTCTTGGTTTCCTGCAAATGTAAACTTGTTTCCAGACCTTTTCTGAATGTTTCACAAAAAGAATTTCTTCCAGTACTTTTCATCTTCCACATATGTACATTTAACAATGAATGTATATAATGATGTACTTTTTTAAAATGAAAAATGTGCTTTTTCATTTTGTAAGTTTAAGTAGTAATTTTAGCGGTAAAGCCATTTTTCATGTCTAAATGTAATTATCTTCTAAACAGTAGTTTATATATATTTTTTTTTTGGGGGGGAGGGGTCATGATACATGTCATGTTTGTTTGTTTGGATGTCCGATTATAACTCATGAACTCTGAATTGATTTGCCTCAAATTTTGATTTGGGAACTCATGAGAACCACAGGAATGTTCTTAGCTTGGTTTTAAGATTCTAAGTTGAGAGGATCCACGTTTATAGGGAAAATAAGCTAAACTCGTAATTTACGACCAAGCGCGGGTAAACGGTCGGAGTAACTATTATGATTTGCCTCAAATTTTGATTTGGGAACTCATGAGAATCACAGGAATAATCTTAGCTTGGTTTTAAGATTCTAAGTTGAGAGGATCCACTTCTATAGGGAAAATAAGCTAAACTCGTAATTTACGACCAAGCGCGGCTAAACGGTGGAAGTAACTATTAGTAACCTTGGGCAACGCTGGGTTCCCAAGCTAATATTCTATATATAAAAAATTTACGTGTATGTTTTTAGGAACTAGAGAAAGGATTAGAAAAGAGAACTTCCAACGGGCCTGTAAAGGACCTGGAGAGAAAACTAGAAACCTTGAGCGCAGCCTGTAAATCCTTAGATCTGTCATTGATTGATTTAAAGAGTAAGGACGAGGGTTTGGAATCTGAATTGAAGAATATGAAGGTTCAGGTTGAGAACCTACCGGAGATATCCAGCTCCTTGGACCAACTCAAATCTGTTGAGAGCAAGGTAATGATTAATTTTGTCGTGGTTTATATCAGCAAATCCTTGAGTCAGAACTTTTCTGGTGTCTATATCAGGATCAAGATTGATCTTCATCTTATGCAGACCTACGGATGAATTTAATTCCTTTTTGATATCTCGTGGTGGTCATACTAGTAGATAACATTAATTGAAGGATCAATAATTTATTCTCAAATAAAAAAGTGCCCAAATTGGATATCGAGATGAAGCGTTCAAAATTAAGAATACTTTGCACCCGACCTCTAAATATTTTAATTGTTTTCAATTAATTTTCAGTTTAATCAGCAGAAAGCTAAAATAATTGACGTTGAAGCGAGCCTCAGCTTTCAGGAGAGGAGTATAAATAAACTAGGAACAATATCATTAGAGCAATATTTAATCCTTAAATCTTTTATTTAATCTTTAAATTTAACGGAACTGTCGACAATATATAATCCTGAGAACTTGAAGGTACTGTCGACAATATATAATCCTGAGAACTTGAAGGTATTGTTGACAATATATAATCCTGAGAACTTGAAGGTACTGTCGACAATATATAATCCTGAGAACTTGAAGGTACTGTCGACAGTATATAATCCTGAGAACTTGAAGGTACTGTCGACAATATATAATCCTGAGAACTTAAAGGTACTATCGACAATATATAATCCTGAGAAATGAAAGGTACTGTCGACAATATATAATCCTGAGAACTGAAAGGTACTGTCAACAATATATAATCCTTAAAGGTACTATCGACGAGATTTCAAGGATCACTTAAAATCTGGATACATTGATAATTCTAAACTTTAGCCTGAAGGTAATAAATGAGAAATGTTTAATCTTCTGGTTAGAAACAGTATCCGGTTATAATTTCCGTTTTCCATGCATTAAATTTTTAGATTCTGAATTTGACAAGTTCTGAATATGTAAAATGCCAATTTTTCTTTCTTTTTTAGATACTTTCAAGTTTTATTGTTCTCTTGATCTAAGGTTTGCGTTCTATGTTGTATTATGTAGTTTATGATCTAGGTTTAGTGTTATATGTTGAATCATGCAGGTTTAAGATCTAGCTTCTCTGTTCTTTTTTTAGTCCTGCAGGTTCTTTGATCTAATTTTAGTGTTATATGTTGTATCATGCAGGTTTAAGATCTAGTTTCTCTGTTCTTTGATTAGTCCTGCAGGTTCTATGATCTAGGTTTAGTGTTATATATTGTATCATGCAGGTTTAAGATCTAGTTTCTCTGTTCTTTGTTTAGTCCTGCAGGTTCTATGATTTAGGTTTAGTGTTATATATTGTATCATGCAGGTTATAATCTAGATTCAGTTTTCAATGTTTTATCAAACAGGTTCTATGATCTAGGTTTAGTATTATATGTTGTATCATGCAGGTTTAAGATTTAGCTTCTCTGTTCTTTGTTTAGTCCTGGATAGGGTTAATTTCAGTTTGTTAAAGTAAAGAAAACAAGTTAAGACGATAAAATAAAATAGTTATCGAATCTATTAGAATTCCAGTTTGACTTTTAATTTGAAAATGATTTGCATTTGAAAGGCGAGGATGTGAAGAAAATAAATGGAAGCGTATTTGGAAATATCTCCAGTGTTGAGGATAGACTGGGGAAGTTTGAATCTATAGCAGCTGACCTTGTATCTAAGATATCAACGATACAGAAGAAAACTGAAGGTTGGATAAAGGAATTCGAAGTTATAAACTCTGGAAGAACAAGAATAGAAAACAAACTATCACAGATAGACTCCAAGGTGACGAATCTAGGGTATCGATACTTAAAAAGGAATCTGATTTTCCAACGAAAACTCTTAAACCAGACGTCTAGATCACTTCGATCTAACATAAGGAAAAGTTCAAAAGAATTGAGCATTCGCCACAATCTCTAGTTTACTAATCCTTATATTTGTTGCACACTTTCATTATTCAAACTTAGATTATCAGAGCTGAAAACTTAAGAATTAGATATCCTTAATCCCAATTACTTAACCTGAGTATCCAATGGACACACTTCTGATTTTCTTCTTAAACCGTTCTTTCTTGGTTATTGTGGAGAAAAATCAAAAAAAATTGTTGTTTTTTTAGATTTAGAGAGTTCTTACCGTTTCTGTATATAATCTTAAATAGCGCGCAAAATTTTAAATTTATCGGCTTCATATACGCGACTCTGATTGGCTGAATTCTATACACTTTTCAGGATACAAGTACAAGATTAGGTTAGTCTCGATATTTTGAAAAAGAGAGGATCAAGCATTAATCTCAATATCCACCATTCTAAAGTTTTCAGCTCTGATCTAACAGGATCCATAGGTTATCAAAGGTTTACGAAATCAGGCTGCAAAGTTATAAGGATTTTCATAGTTGGAAATATAAAAGGTCTAAGAAATTGGGTTGCAAAGATATAGAGATTAGAAAATCAGAGTTTGTGGCAAAGACTTCATTTCTATACTTTAATTTGACTTAAGACCTTTTTTACAGGAGTTTGTAATATCTAAGGTTTACATCCCTTGTTGCAAAGATATAAGGACAAGATACACTGAACTCACTTGAAAGGGAATGATTTATTTTGTTTCCCGTCCCGTTTTGCCTTATATTATAGACTTTATGTATACTCTAAACCTCGCTATATTATAGACTTTATGTATACTCTAAACCTCGCTATATTTAGGATATTTTACAGATCTTTATATATATATTAGGATATTTAAATTACAAAGGATAGGTTCCGCAAAATGGAGGAATGGCTCAAATTTGGTCAGTTGCTGGGATCTTAGCGGGTATTAATCATTTCAATCCGAGTAAATTTAACAAAAAATTATAAATTTATGTAGATCCGGGCTGAAAAACCTTAGTGCACGGTGAATTGAAACCCCACATTGCAGAAAGGAACCTAAAGCATCCCTAAAACTACTGATTTTATTTGATTTGATATATTAGGATATTTAATATTTGTTTATATATATAAGGATATTTAATATTTGTTTATATATATTAGGATATTTAATATTTGTTTATATATATTAGGATATTTAATATTTGTTTATATATATTAGAATATTTAATATTTGTTTATATATATTAGAATATTTAATATATTCGTGTTTGGTTAGCTTGCAAGCGCTTGCATTTCTGTAGAATTCATTTTTGGAAAATAAGAAATGGAAACTCTCATAATTTTTAAGATTTTGAATCCACGTAATAAAGGATTGAGAAAACTATTTTAAATATTTAAGTATTTATATTGTAAAAACAGTTTATCCTTAAACAATATATACGTAAATGCTACTTTATTGCGATATTCTTTCATAAACATATTTAAAGATTTTATTTGTTTAAAAAAAAATTAAAGGCATAAAAACAATAATAAATTTTAAATGTTTTCTGAGGATTAATTCACAGGCTTAAAAGTTTCGAGAATCTATGATTATCAAAAACCTTGATTAATTGATTTTATGTTGAAGTTTTGATCAGTATTAAATCATCACATTGTATACTATTTTGTGGTTAGGTACGTTTTAAGATGTGAATAACTGGATGTTAGAAAAAAGGTATACAAATGGATCCTGACGTGTAATAAACAATTTAGCAATGAATGGAATTAGAATAAACAAGCTTGATAAATTTGAGAAGACTGATATTTATTTGACGAATCTGACAGTGACTGAGGAGGTGAATAAGCTGAGGAAGGATCAGAAAGAAATCCAAACTAATATAGAGTTATTAATAAACACCTCCAGAACAGAAATAGAAACAATCAAGAAGAAATCCCGAGATGTGAGAGATGAGAGAGATGAGAAGACAAGTAAAGATCAGCAATTACAGTTTACTGCTTTAAGCACTAGGAATATCTTTAAATCCTTTTACAGGATTATACGTAATATAAAGTAATATAAAGTAATATAAAGAGCTTCACCTCCATTTAAAAATTAGCAGATTTACAACCTTATTCTTTATATCTTTATCTCAGCTATTGTTGTTATTTTATCTTGAAAAGCGGTGAATTCTGTAAAGTACGTTCTTTGTCACTGCTGCACATAATGGGAAAGTATCTTTTATAGTAAACCCACAATTCGAAACAATACGTTTTTAGTTTAAAAACCGAGGATATTTTTATCATTATTGCTTAAATAAAGGATAAAAGGGTACCGTTGTGAATCGGGAAGGTCTTTTTCCAAAATGGAATATTACTTGAAAATACGTCGACTGTCTTTTTTACACAATTATTACCAAAGGTTTGCTGAAAAGGGGTAAAATTCTTTGAAAAAGTGCAACCTTGTTCTCCGTTTTCTAACAGAGGGCTCCACCCCTATTTCTGAGCCTAGGACGGAGTTCTGCCCCTTTTTTCTCTCAAAAATCCCCTTTGAATGCATTAAAGGATTTAACAAATATTTTCCAGTATATGTCAGCTAGAAGAAAGTCTGAAAGTACTAGAAACCAAGGTTTCAACTAATCAGGTATCTAGTTAAATGTTTTAAGAAAATAATAAATTCATTCTAATTGTTTGACTTCGTGGTTCAAAATATTAAAACAGTTTCGTAATACTAAGAATTAAAAATAGTTATTTCTCAATATTGAGGTCAATTTTGCAACTCTAAACCCATATTAAAAACAGTATTTTTGGTGTTTAATGAGTTTTGGAATTTTATTAAATAAAAATCTTAATCAGGAGAATAAGAGTTCTCTACCTGTATTGTACACTTACAACTGTTTAATAATAATGATATACTATAGGTTAGGCCAGAATCTCTTATAATAATCAAATATGCAGTACGCTCTCGGTATAGTTCCTGGCCTATACAATTAGTAAAGGATTAGCGTACATCATCACTCTATATACTATCTTAAAATATGAATGTATGTTATATATGAAACTCTGAACGAATCGTACACATATATATTGTCTTTTTATGAAAATGAACATAAATTAAAGTTAACATGAAAGTGAACATGAAAGTGAACATGAAAGTGAACATGAAAGTGAACATGAAAGTAAACATAAAAAGTGAACTTCAAAGTGAACATGAAAGTGAGCATGAAAGTAAACATGAAAGTGATCATGAAAGTGAACATAAAAGTGAATATAAAAGTGAACATGGAAGTGACCATGAAAGTGAACATGAAAGTGAACATGAAAGTGAACATGAAAGTAAACATGAAAGTCAATATAAAAGTGAACATGGAAGTGAACATGAAAGTGAACATGAAAGTAAACATGAAAGTGAACATAAAAGTGAACATGAAAGTGAACATGAAAGTGAACATGAAAGTGAATATAAAAAGTGAACTTGAAAGTGAACATGAAATTGAGCATGAAAGTGAACCTGAAAGTGAACATGAAAGTGAGCATGAAAGTGAACATGAAAGTGATCGAAGGTGAACATGAAAGTGAACATGAAAGTGAACATGAAAGTGAACATGGAAGTGAGCATGAAAGTGAACATGAAAGTGAACATGAAAGTGAACATGAAAGTAAGCATGAAAGTGAACATGAAAGTGAACATGGAAGTGAACATGAAAGTGAACATGAAAGTGAGCATGAAAGTGAAAATGAAAGTAAGCATTAAAGTAAATATGAAAGTGAACATGAAAGTGAACATGAAAGTGAACATGAAAGTAAGCATGAAAGTGAACATGAAAGTGAACATGGAAGTGAACATGAAAGTGAACATGAAAGTGAGCATGAAAGTGAAAATGAAAGTAAGCATTAAAGTAAATATGAAAGTGAACATGAAAGTGAACATAAAAGTGAGCATTAAAGTGAACATGAAAGTGAGCATGAAAGTTAGCATGAAAGTGAACATGAAAGTGAACATGAAAGTGAGCATGAAAGTGAACATGAAAGTGAGCATGAAAGTAAGCATGAAAGTGAACATGAAAGTAAACATGAAAGTGAGCATGAAAGTAAATATTAAAATGAAGATTTAACTAATCATGAAAGGAATTGAGTCTTTGCCACAAACTCAAATTATTAAATCCCTATATCTTTGCAGCATAATGGTGTAAACCTTTGATATTTCAAACTTAGATAATTTGATTTAACAGAATTAATATTTTGAAATATCTGAGGTCTACGACATTGGGTTACTCAGATTTAGGGATCAGAAAATCAGAGTCTGTGGCAAAGGCTCAATTCCTTTAACGTCAAAATGATCTATTGAGTGAGTTAAAGATACTAGAGTATTCATTGTGCGCTTTAGGTTGTTTTTCTTTTTAAATTTTTATTCATGATTTTAAACTTTTTCAATCCAACTCTCTTGAGGAATTTAATAAAACCCTTCCCATTTCTGAACACATATAATAAATTGAATTATATAAGGTTTATACAGGGAGTACCAGAAAACTATGGAATAGGAAGACAACTTTTAGTTATTTCTAGTTACCAATATGATCCAATTAGTAGGATCAATCAGATTTTTGTTCTAGATCTATGGAAACAGGTTGAAAATTGGATTTTAATAATAATAATAAGAGGTTGTGTGGTTTGAAGGAAATATAAATTATTCTATTTAGTATTCCAATCTTAATAAGTTGGCTGAAACTTCTTCTCAAATTCTTTATTCAAACAGATATTTTCATATTAAAAAACATCTTGATAATGTATAAAAAGGCACTTGGATATAATGCACAAAATAACGTAAGGAAAATAGAAAACTTCATATCTTTGCAACTTAATATCGCAAACCTTTCATATTTCAAATTATTAATTTTGTCAGTTCAAATAGTCAAAAGTTTGAAATATCTAATGTTTACTCTATCAGTTTGCAAAGATAAAAGGATTATAAAATTCGAGTTTGTGAAAAGGTTTTTTTTATATTTTTAAATATTTTTAGAACAATCCCATTAATATAGAGTTCTGGGTAAGGATGATTAAGAAGTATCACTTGACAAACTCATCTTATTCTTCTAAGAGTTCCAAAGCTCTATCCTCCACTATATACGCGTAATTGTGTTATTAGATAATTTTATTTTTGTTTTATTTTCACAAACTCCGTATTAGTATTGTTTACAGGAAGTTCTATTGTTTTCTAGAATATTCTATATTTTATATCCAAAAGTAATCTATTTACATTTTCTAGATGGATACAGCTGATCAATCTGGGAGAATAAACTCTAGTATTGAGAATATGAAGATTAAGTTAGAAACCTTAAATACAGATCTAACCAGTCTAAACAATCTAATAAACCAGCAGACAAATAAACATTCAGGTCAGTTACCTCCTTTTATTATTTTTTTTTCTTAAAGCATGAAATTCCCTCCCCCCCCACCATCATGATTTGGTGTAAAGAACACAGAAGAACTTGTATATAATATGGTTAGGTGTTTAGGATACAGGAGAACTAGTATAGAACATGGTTAGGTTGAAGGATACAGGAGAACTAGTATAGAACATGGTTAGGTATGTAGGATACAGGAGAACTAGTATAAAACATGGCTAGGTGTGTAGGATACAGGAGAACTAGTATAGAACATGGTTAGGTATGTAGGATACAGGAGAACTAGTATAAAACATGGCTAGGCGTGTAGGATACAGGAGAACTAGTATAGAACATGGTTAGGTGTGTAGGAAAACTGTATAATGAACATGATGTGTTTAGGTGACGAGGATACAGGACAACTGTATATATAGAATACAGGAGAACTACATAATGAACATGATGTGTTTAGGTGACGAGGATACATGAGATCTGTGTTTATAGAATACATGAGAACTATATGATGAATATGATGTGTTTAGGTGACGAGGATACAGGAGAACTGGATGTATAGAATACATGAGAACTATATGATGAACATGATGTGTTTAGGTGAAGAGGATACGGGAGAACTGGATGTATAGAATACAGGAGAACTGGATGTATAGAATACAGGAGAACTACATAATGAACATGATGTGTTTAGGTGACGAGGATACAAGAGAACTGGATGTATAGAATATAGGAGAACTATGTAATGAACAGGATGTGTTTAGGTGACAAGGATACAGGAGAACTGGATGTATAAAATACAGGAGAACTATATGTTGAACAGGATGTGTTAAGGTGACGAGGATACAGGAGAACTGGAAGTATAGAATACAGGAGAACTATATAATGAACATGATGTGTTTAGGTGGCGAGGATACAGGAGAACTGGATGTATAGAATACAGGAGAACTATATAATGAACATGATGTGTTTAGGTGGCGAGGATACAGGAGAACTGGATGTATAGAATACAGGAGAACTATATAATGAACATGATGTGTTTAGGTGACGAGGATACAGGAGAACTGGATGTATAGAATACAGGAGAACTATATGATGAACATGATGTGTTTAGGTGACGAGGATACGGGAGAACTGGATGTATAGAATACATGAGAACTATATGATGAACATAATGTGTTTAGGTGACGAGGATACAGGAGAACTGGATGTATAGAATACAGGAGAACTATAAATGAACATGATGTGTTTAGGTGACGAGGATACAAAAGAACGACCTGAAAATCCAGAAACATTAGCACTACAAACAACAGTATCTAATCTAGAGAAGGGATGTAAGTATCAACAAAAAGCGATGTATACGAGATTTTTTTTTATTCCAATGCTACATAAAAAAACAATGAATTTGTTGTATTTGCCGAGAAGGGGTATTTCGAATTTTTTAGAGTAACCATTTAAAAAAGAAGAGATATCTATCTATCTATATAAAGTTGATTTGAGAACTCCGTAGAACCACTTGTTTTTAAGATTCTAAGTAGAGTGGGTCTACTTTTACAGAGAAAAAAATAAAATCGTAATTTACGTCCAAGCGCAGTGAACGGCGGGAGAAACTATGAGTATCCTGGGCAATTCAGGGTTCTCAAGCTATATATATATATATACATCTATATTGATAAAATATCTGATCTACTTGCAGTGCGAAGGTTGGATGAAGAACTGAAGAAGAAGATGAATACTCATCAGGAGAATCAACTCTCCCTGATAGAGAAACAGAGGCGGAGCTGGGAGATTACAAGGGAGAAGGCGGAGCAGATGTCTCAAATATTCGACAGTCTTATCATTACAAGTAATAAAGGGAACCGATAATCCAATTGAATAGAGTCATTGCCACAAACTCTAATTTTTAATCCCTATATCTTTGCAACCCAATGTAGTATACCTTTGATACTTCGAAATATGAATTCTGTTAGATAAAATAATCTAAGATTCACAGCGTCAGGTTGCAAAGATTTATGGATTAGAACATTTTAGTAAGTGCGTTTTTAAAAGAAAAAGTCTTTAACACCTTTCGTTGTTAGACGGGTTAAAAAAATCTAAAATCTCTTTTTTTTATCTTTATATCAAAAAGTACATTTTTCCAGACATTCTGTATCTAATTGTTTATCTATCTATTTGTCAATCTACTTTATAATAAAATTACCAATATTTTATAGTTTAGTCAAGAGATTTTGAGCCATCGAAAGAATTTTAAAATGTTGTCTTTACAATTTTTCAAAGGGTTTTATTCTATTATATGGAAATCTCAGTACTTGCAAAAACAAAATAAATAGCCATGAATATGTGGGAACAGTTTTAAATCATAATAATCATTTAATTAAAAAAACTAAATATCTGCAACATTCCTTAACCAGAAAGTTAAGAATACGACATTTGATAAATTCTTCCGATGTCTCTTTATATTTGAACTTAACTGTATATATTCTAGATGACCGGCCATACGTGAGCTGTGGAGTAGATGCTGATATGGAAGGATCAGGACCAGTCATATTTAATCAGTTTGAGCTGATTAACAAGGTTAGCAGTAGCTGATTAGTTATTTAATCAATTTGAGCTGCTTAACATGGTTATCAATAATTGATTAGTTATTTAATCAGTCTGAGCTGATTAACAAGGTTAGCAGTAACTGATTAGTTATTTAATAAGTTTGAGCTGATTAACAAGGTAAGAAGTAACTGATTAGTTATTTAATAAGTTTGAGCTGATTTACAAGGTTAGCTGTATATGATTTATCATTTTAATCAGTTTGAGCTGATTAAAAAGGTTATCAGTAACTGATTAGTTATTTAATCAGTTTGAGCTGACTAACAAGGTTATCAATAATTGATTAGTTATTTAATAAATTTGAGCTGATTAACATGGTTAACAATATCTGATATGTTATTTATTAAATTTGAGCTGATTAAGGCGGTTATCAGTAATTTATTAGATATTTAATCAGTTTGAGCTGAATAATGAGGTTAGCAGTAACTGGTTAGTTATTTAATCAATTTGAGCTGATTAATAAGGTTAGCAGTAACTGATTAGTTATTCAATCAGTTTATGCTGATTTAAAAGGTTAGATGTATATGATTTATTGTTTAATCAGTTTAAGCTGTTTAACAAGGTTAGGCGTAAATAATTTATTATTTATTCAGTTTGAGCTGATTTAAAAGGTTAGATGTATATGATTTATCATTTAATCAGTTTGATCTGATTAACAAGGTTAGCAGTAACTGGTTAGTTATTTAATAAATTTAAGCTGATTAACAAGGTTAGCAGTATAATTGATTTTTTATTTAATCATTTTTTATATAAAAGTTGTACAGATTAGACTCTTTGAAGGTCATAAAACTGAAGTGGCCAAACTGGAGGTCAGATATCTTTCTTTATGTTAGAGCATGACTAACGCGGTTGCTAAAAATGTGAAAACATGTTTTGATTGAATTAAAATAATTGATTGGGAGTAAGAAATATGTTATTTTACGCCTTTTTCTGCGTTTGTGGTGGTCAAATTGGAGGTAATCTTTCTAGATCTTTGCAGATTAGAGCCTTCTTTAGATCTTTATTTTTAGGACCAATCGCAGCCTGTATACAAAATTTGTGTCAAAAAGGTGTCGAAATTCAATTTTAAATTGTCCATGAGACTGCCTAGTATTTTGTAATCATGAATGTTTAAAGCGGAGCAAACAGGATGCCCGTTGCGCAACACTATATAATTATCTGTAACCTAGATTGAATGGGAGAATGAATACGGATTCTGTTTGATGGAACCTGGAGTTTATCTTCTTCAAATCTCCGGGTCCCTGACTAGCTGTACCGCAACGGTCAAACTAGTTTCTGATCAGCTGGAGGGAGAACTGGTTTCTCTCTCCTCCGGTCAACCTGGAACCTTCAGATCCAGATCTACAATATTCACCGTGGAGGATGATGATCGAGACGCTGAGAAAATTGTCGTGGATATTTGTGATAAGGTATACCCCTCCGGACTTATCGGGGTGAGATGAATTCGGTTTCTTCTATTTGAATTCAATCACGTATTGCTCTATAATTCAACAATCTTTAAACTTACGGAGTTATCTGTTTCTACTTTTTGTTTAAAACACATATGCCGACAAAAAATATAAAAGAGAAAAAGATTGTTGAAATTAAATAACTATTTGTCATTTCATGAAACCCTTTTTTATTAGTGTTTAGTTTGTTGAAAAACATAGACTGCACTATTTTACAATTTGGTATTTTTATGGTAGTTATTTTGCTGAGAATCCTAGAAATTGAGAAATTGTCAATTGTTTTGGTCATGCTGATTTAGTAAAGTATAA
This sequence comes from Eurytemora carolleeae, assembly GCF_000591075.1. NCBI lineage: Eukaryota > Metazoa > Arthropoda > Copepoda > Calanoida > Temoridae > Eurytemora > Eurytemora carolleeae. The sequence goes on along the minus strand of NW_019396111.1, from coordinate 204,224 downwards.
ATACTGTTAATTATTATACTTATTACTGATTTAATATTATTTTAAACACTTTAAAGTTTGTATAATTAGCTTTTAGTTAAAAAAAATATTTACATTGCTCAAGGACGGGTCTGCCTGGGTTGGTTCTGATTTCTCTCTACTCATGTACAAAATATCTGAGGTTTCTAACTCAGAATCAGGTAATAAAATACATAAACATAAGCCTTAATATAAACATAAACATAAACGTACATAAACATAAACATAAACATAAACATAAACATAACATAAACATAAACATAAACATAAACATAAACATAAACATAAACATAAACATAAACATAAACATACAAAAAAACCTTGGGTTTTTATTTTAAAACTAATTTCTCCAAAGGTTAAGAAAATGAATGAAATGTGTGATTTCTTCTTCTGCTGAAGGATTTTATTTTCAATATCCATAAAATCTGATTTTTCAAATATTTCATTTTAGAACTTTGGAAACTTTCAATTTTACTTTTAAACCGGAGAAGGATTTAAAGTATTATAAAAATATATTTTTAATCTAAAAAAATTTAGTATTAATCAATAATCATGTTATTATTATAAAGATTTATTCACACACAGAGATATAAGTACATGTATAAATGGTGTAGTTTAAATTTGTTTTTGAATACATAGTTTTACAAAAGAAAAAAGAAAAATATGCAAAATTATGCACAAATAGGCGACATTTGTATTTTTAAGCTTTCAATGCTGCGTTTTGCGTTTTGTATAATAAGTCCATGTGCCTTGTTAAATAGGGTTTGAATGTCAAAATAAACTGTTTATTATTATTTTATTTTGAAGCACCTATAATAAACTCCTTAGTTTTTTTAAGCCTTTCTTGTACACTGCACTATTCAGCTTTTATTTTAACATTTTTCTTTAAGAATGAAAATATTTTAGAATTCAGTGCTTTCACTATATTTCATTTACGAACAAAATAAAGGATTCAAATATGTTTTATGATTTTATTTCTTTCTTTTCAGACACTAAATTTTGATTTTAAAATAATGTTAAAAAATGCTTGAAATTCATTTTCGAATCAGAAAATGACGACATTATAAATCTGCAATTTGAAAGTAATATATCTCAGACACAAGAAAACTGCCTTGAGACAATTATGTCTGTTCTGTAATACATTACAAACTACATACGTTTTATGTTTTGTGAAGCACAACCTCGTTTACGCTAAATGAATCTGGAAGGTCCTAGTTTTTGTCGTTTTTAGAATTTGTATTAGTATTAGTATTAGTATTAGTATCAGTATCAGTATCAGTATCAGTATCAGTATTAGTATTAGTATTAGTATTAGTATTAGTATTAGTATCAGTATCAGTATCAGTATTAGTATTAGTATTAGTATTAGTATTAGTATTAGTATTAGTATTAGAATCATGAGTAGCTAGATGTTCATACGTTATGATGCCGAAAATGAAAACCATAATATAGAGATAAATTAATTTTTAAATAAAAAATGTCATTCAGCTTGAAAAATTGATTTTTTGTTAGAAATTTCGCCGTCTAAATATGAAATCATGACTTCTGAGATCACAGACCACAGTTTGCTAATATTGTTTTATTCAGGGGACTCCTGGAAGCTTGTGGATATCTGAAAAGTGAAACAAACCATGAATGTAAACTTTAACAAAAAAGATATTTTAAATCTAGATTTTAGAAAGTTGATAACAAAAAACACATTTAGAAGGATAAGAAAAAAGGCTCTTGGGTAATAAAACCAGTTTAATCCAAAATATCTAATTTTCTCTGCGTTTCCTTTTCTGCATTTGCCAAAAAAAATTTATGAATTTCAAAATTTACTTTATTTATAATTAACTTCAGCAAATGCCCTTCGGTTAAATCCATTTTTGAATTGGGACAACTACTTTACAGTAGGGTTTATAGGAAACAGACTTTCAGAAGATAAGACTCAAAGATAATATAATAAAATAAAAAATTATGTAACTTAACATGTGCTCCGTGTGATTGTAGTATTGTAAGCAGGCTAAACCTGTTTTTTACCCTCCCCCCCCCCCCAACCCTGAATCAAGTCACCGAACTTTAACTCCTATGACAATATTGATTAGAAGTATTTAACAAATCTAAGATCATGTAATCTATCAAAATCTAATTTTTCATATAGATCTAGTTTTTAAAATATATAAAGAAATAAAAAAGTATAATTTTCTATATATATGTATTTTACAAGGGTCTGACTTAATATTGTTTAGTTTGACAAAATCTCTAGTTGGAACTAATAAATAAATAAATATAAATAACATTCCGAAAGTAGGGAAGATGGTTTTTATGTCGTCTTATTTTATTCAGAGCTTTGACAAAAACGGTGTTAGATACTTTACCAAAGGAATTTTCCCAAGGGCGACTTCCTAAGTAACAATTTTCCAAGTGGTAACTCCTAAATGCGTAATTTTCCAAGCAGCAAATTCCAAAGGTTTTGTTAGGCCATCTGAGGCTTAGGCTGTAATAGTGGCTGAGCGGTGCGGCTAGGATGGCCTAGGGGGCCGATCGCTTTAGCTATAACAGGCTGGGGGCCGAGCACTACGGCTATGACAGACTTGGGAAGTTGTCGATTGGTAAATTACACATTTGGAAAGTTGCCATTTGGCAAAATACCCTTTGGAAGTTGCCACTTGGTAAAAAACCCTTGGGAAAATATCCTTGGGAAGTTGCCATTTGGGAAAAAAAACTTTGGGAAGTCGCCACTTGGGAAAATATCCTTGGGAAGTTGCCACTTGGGAAAAATCCTTTGGGAAAGTACTGAACATCGGACAAACATCATTAGAAAACTGGAAACTTGAGTTTCTGTTTCAAGTGTTAAGATCGTATTCAATATTGTATATTCCATACTTATAAATGTCCATTCCAGTCTCAATTCATAAAAACCAACAACATAGAAATCTAGATGAACGACTTGAAAATTGTAAACGTTTTTTTTTGACAAATTTAGATTTTAAACTATATTTTATATAGCTAGGAACGGGCATCGTTTTGATGCCCGTTTTTAAACCTCTGAGGTTTTTTAACTTAAAAGTGATCCCCACGAATAGGAGTAAGCTTTGACTACATTATGCTAATAAAATTCTCTGATAAAAGATATTGTTCGGAACGATTTATCTAAACAATTTAATAATTTTTTTTCAAAACAATGCTTATATCAGTACATAGGGTTTAATCATAAAATACGATTTGTGGAACCCCTCCTAGCATTTTCGTACAATAGTGATGAAAGAAATTAGTGTACTTCTGCATGGAAGTAACGCGAGAAAAGCAATTTATTTTACTAAAAATGCTTTTGGGAAAAAGGCTGAAAAAAGTATTGAAATTCGAGTGAATATGAATTATCCACCTTAAATACTTTTATCTCTATTTAAGCGGTTAAGTTTTACATTAAGATAATTAACTTTTTTAATCCGGAAAATAAAGATTTGTTGTTTGTTTACTTTTAGCATCATGTTTTCTTATACTTAGAATATTTCGAAACTAAATGTAGCTAAATCATATAACAGAACTTTAATTAAAAGTTTACATAAAAGACATCCCATGCAGGGGAAGATGCCTTCCGGAGGCAAGATTGTCCGAAAACCGTACTGCACTATAAGTACGCCACAGTTGAAAACCTTGGTTAGTTTGTTGGTTCAGGGTGAGCAAATTATTTAATTGGCTCACCCTGATTAATATTTTGTGTGTTGAATTCTTAAACTGTTTTACAATGAAATTTTTGACAAATTTGACTGAGTATTGCATCTTGAAAGTCTAATGATTATTCAATTACTGACTCATTATACTAAATCCAAATCACTTATTAACCAACGTGATATTTCAAGATGCAATACTCAGTCAAATTTGTCAAAAATTTCATTGTAAACCAGTTTAAGAATTCAACACACAGTATTAATCTTAAGTAGAATTGAAAAAATGGTTTGAGTTGTGCTTTTTTGCGTGACGCAGCTGTATTTTTTAAAATCACACTTTAAAGGCCCTAAATGGGCCATACCAGGGCTCAAAACTAAAAATTGAACTGCTTTGTTGCCTGTGGCAAAATTTAACTTTTAAACTGAACATACTCGCTCCAGAGATGGAAGGTTGGACCATGATGCAACAAAATGATGTTGATCTTTTGAACCGATTCAAATTATCTCCGCAAAGGAATTGAGTTTTTGCCACAAACTATGATTTCCTAATCCCTGTATCTATGCAGCTCACATATCGTAGACCTTTGACATTTTAAATAATAAATTCTGTTAGATCGAATAGACTAAGTTAGAAATATCAAAGGTTGCAAAGGTAAAGGATTAGAAAATTAGAGTATATGGCAAAAAAAAGTTAATGAATCAATTAGAATGTATATGTCTAAAACTAAGTTCTTAATTTATGAATGCAACAAATTCTTGTTGCCTCCGATATTTATTTCTAAAACAAATTAAGCCTCATCTTTTCCTGTTTTTATTATACTGCAATACAATACTCTAGAAAGCTACTTTATCAATTATTCCTCATGATGCATTCATTTTATCATATTATGACAGGAAGAACACTTTCTCAACACTATACTAGACAAATAATAATAAATAATATAAGAAATACAAATATCATGAATGAATATGTAAATATGTATATATTGTAAAATATTTGAGTAAAGTATCTAAATATATAAAGTTGTAATCTCTGTTTGTCTGTTTGTTTGTTTGTCCGACCATAACACATGAACCCCTGGACCAATTTGCCTCAATTTTGATTGAGGAACTCGGGAGACCGATGGAAATGTTCTTAGCCTGGTTTGGAAATTCTAAATTGAGTGGGTCGACTTTAATAGCGAAAATTTAGTTTCCAGATTAGAATGGGGGTCATGATTTTTCCCTGATATTTAAGGATGATTTTCTATCCTTGTTTAAACTCTTGCTTTCCCCATAGGGGTTTTAACTTTAACCATTTCCCCTTTAGAGAAAAAATTCATTTTTCATTGTTACTTGAATCTCCAGGTCATGATTTATCTCTGATCCTTGAGGATCATTTTCTATCTTTTTTTCAAACTCTTGTTTATGATTAATGGCGTGATCCTAGAGGATTACCCGTCGGGATCATTCTGTCCCTAATTATTCCACGAAAATGATGGAAGGTGAGGAGGTCTCTGTCCTCCGCCCTGTCTCTGCTTTACATCTCCAGGTTCACTAGCTTGGCCAACGTCTTGCTATTTCTGACCTTAATAAAGATATCGTTATTGTTGAACATGTACATAGATGGAGAACGTAATAATACTGGAAATAAAAAATCATTGTTGCTCTTTTATTTAAATTGCAAACACTAATTGGTATCCACTTTCCTTGCTTTGCAGGGAGTATTATCAAATTTTTGACTTTTGCAATTAAAAGTTTTTTCTCCCCAATGGCATGAATCCCCCCTTCTTTTCCCTTTCTATTGTCGTCTTTGTTATCAGTCCATAAACTACTCTCCCATCTGTCTCTACTTCCTGCCCTGCTTCCTGGTCTACTTCCTGACCTACTTCCTGACCTACTTTCTACTAGACTGTGTATCCTGACTTGTTGTCAACTAATGACTTATTAATTTTGATACTCCCTGTTTGTTATATCTTTTCCAGAGATGCTGCTCTGGTTCTGGTTGATCCTCTGTAAAAGACTGGTAGAGGTTGTGATCATCCTCAGACTCTTCTTCTTGGTGGTCCTCTTCAGAGGTTTGACTCCTTATCTCTGTAATGTTCCTGCTGTTGCTGTTGTTACCTCCATTGTTGCTTCTGATTGATTCTGTCTTGTTGCTGACACTCTTCTTGCTTTCTCTGCTTCCAGTGTTGCTTCTGATTGATTCAGTTGATAAATAATCATCCTGGTGTTGGCTCCCATGGTTGATGTCTTTGTAGAATTTTGTCAACCAAACTTTGATTGACTTTACATGGTAAATTGATCCTGGAGAGCTCGTCTTCTAACTGTAACATAGCTTCCTTTGGTAGTCTTGGTAACCGAAAAATAGGATTTAAGGTCTCGTTCTCCCATTTTTTTCGCGAGTCTGAGTTTGCTTATATAAGATTTATACTCTCTAGGATTGGGAACATCTATTTCCTTTCTTTTCACTTGAGCTTGATTCACGATTTCTGTGATCTGTAGGAGTCCGGACCACTTCAGATGCAGCTTTGGAATAAGACTTGAACTGGGATCTTATCCAGACATGATCTTGTCTGTGCATCAGGTCAATGATCCTGTCCAGCTCCTCCTTCAAGGTGTGTGGCGTCATCTTTGAATTTTGGCAGCAAGGAAAGGTTAGGCAGGTTTGTCTCCCTCTCTAAAAATAAACTTAATTCTGGGACTGCACAATGTAGAATAATGTTGTGTAGCGTTATATGCAAAAATTAAAAATTAAAAGTGGGTAAACTTTTTTCCCAATCATTCACCCCATTAGCTTTCTTAGCTTTTAACAAGGACTACAAAGTTTTTTGAACTGATGATTATAGGGGGTGCCCACTTTAATGCTCTTTAAAATAATCATCATAGAAACAATTACAGAGTTTTTAAACTTGAGTCCCACGTCAGTCCTGATTTTTGTCGGAGTCCCATACAAGGCTATCCAATGAGTCAGGATTGCTGTGGAGACTGTCTTTGCTAACTAATTAGGAATAGGGTTGTTTGGCCCCTGAGAAGTTACTGTTTACTTTCAGAGGCCGTTCCTTCCATAAACTACATTGGTCGACAACTTGACGTCGTCTATTTTGGTCGTGAAATGTACGGAGAAATATCTATCTATCAGATAAGAATTTAGCACGAGACATCTAGCGGCCAACATATCGTCCCCCAAAGTACGTGAAATACACGACCTCTGCAACCTGAACAATTCGAGTTAGTATTTATCTTTCCAGGAAGGGTTTAGGAACTCTACTGTAGTTTACTTTATCTGGTTACTCTTTATATGGGGCGTAGGAGATTGCTTACTTAGAGGTCCTATCGTTTTTGTCCTGTAGATTAGTTTATTGCTAATTCACTGCTTAAGTTCATTTAGAGGATGTTGCAGCAGCAGAAACGTAGGTAATGGCTTTGAATGAAACACTTTTTGTGTATTTAGTAAACATTCTAAATTTTTTAGCCATTCGCAAATATTTACACACTGGTTGAGACATACTCTATTTTGTAATGATAATTAACGTCTAATTTTTGCACTTTAAAGTTTTGTAAATTCAGTGAATATTATGAAATGCACCTTGAGGTTTAGTAATTTATAATCATGTTTAGGTTGAACCTTTCTACACTACCCATGTTATAGTGGATAGGAGTGTATGGGTCAGACAACTAGTTGAAGACGTTTTCTTCAACACTGTTCGATTCCAGCTTTGGTTCCAAACCTAACCAAAACCAAGTATTAGATGAACTTTGTTCTGAGCACATTCTGTCACCTTATGTTTCTTTTCATATTACGGACAATTTTTACGCCATACATTGATTTGTTACTTTAGTTTTCCAAGATCCTTTGCATATGATGTTTCTAAATCTCTAGAATTGTAGCTCATCTTTTTTTTCTAAATCCGTCCTTCAGATTCGTGGTATATTCGATCAAACTACGATCTATAATGCCCTTCTAATAACTTTAATTCTGAGCTTCAATTATCATCCTGATTAATCCTTAACATTCAACTTAACCTCCATAAACCTCATATTTAATCCTACATATTTACCCCAGTTTCTGATTGTGTATATACTCCCCAATCATTTAAATTCTCTGTGGATCACTATCTGTGGAGTTGTACACTTGATGAGATCTCCTGTTCTGAAGAGATCTCCTGCTTTAATGATATCTCTTGCTCTGATAAGACCTTCTGTTCTTCTGAGATCTTCTGCTTTGATGAAATCTCCTGTTATGAGATCTCCTACTTTGATGAGATCTCCTGTTCTGAAGAGATCTCCTGTTCTGAAGAGATCTCCTGTTCTGAAGAGATCTCCTGTTCTGAAGAGATCTCCTGTTCAGAAGAGATCTCCTGCTTTAATGATATCTCTTGCTCTGATAAGTCCTTCTGTTCTTCTGAGATCTTCTGCTTTGATGAATTCTCCTGTTATGAGATCTCCTACTTTGATGAGATCTCCTGTTCTGATGAGATCTCCTGTTCTGATGAGATCTCCTGCTTTAATAATATCTTTTGCTCTGATAAGACCTTCTGTTCTTCTGAGATCTCCTGCTTTGATGAAATCTCCTGTTCTGATGAGATCTCCTGCTTTAATGATATCTNAAATTTACCCTGAATATAATCTCCTGTTATAAATTTACCCTGAATATAATCTCCTGTTATAAATTTACCCTGAATATAATCTCCTGTTATAAATTTACCCTGAATATAATCTCCTGTTATAAATTTACCCTGAATATAATCTCCTGTTATAAATTTACCCTGAATATAATCTCCTGTTATAAATTTACCCTGAATATAATCTCCTGTTATAAATTTACCCTGAATATAATCTCCTGTTATAAATTTACCCTGAATATAATCTCCTGTTATAAATTTACCCTGAATATAATCTCCTGTTATAAATTTACCCTGAATATAATCTCCTGTTATAAATTTTCCAACACTATACAGCTGTGCCCTTAAATATAATATATAAACTTCAATTCTATACTAACTTCACCTAATGTGGTCATCACATTGGGTTGTCAGTCGCCCTGTTTGCCGATTGCAATCGCAACGGATCCCCCCCCCCCATCCTAGATGATTGCAAAAAAACTAAGAATTTTCGGGCCATATACAAAACCATTCTTACCTAGCTGTATGACCGATGTTTACAGCACCTTCAAAGAAGGAGGTCGCTGCTGCAGGCTCTGGACCACATGTTAACACGCCGGTCTCCTCTGCCAGCTCCAGGTGCATCGCTGTGATCTTCTTTAGTGGCCCAAAGTGTGCCCTGGTCGTATGACCTCTGAGGCTACACTTGGTACAAACCAGTTTCTCTCGAGGAACTCTGCACTCCAATGAAAATCACTTGGTTTTGACATTATTTGACAGAGTTATTTCAAATTTTTTTGCTTTTTGTTTGTCAAATATTCAGAAATAGATGAAAAATAGGGTCTTTTTTACACCTTTCTTCAGATCCATCCTGTAGTAGTTAAAGTAAATTTTTTTTAAAAACTTAATTCCATTCTATTCAAAAATGTTTTGTCAGTTTAGAAATTTCCTAAAATTTATTTATTGACATATTTAGAGGAATATGTGTAAGGTATTCACCAAATAAACCATATTTAAAGGGAGTGTTTGCGAAAAATGAAAGGGGTTATAGGCTTACGGCGAAAAATTATCGCTTCTGATCGTTACTAATCTTACTTCTATCTATCGAAAAAAAATTGTTAAAAATGACTTATACTGAAGAACGTAGCGTCCATACAAATTCAAAACTGAAAACGCCGAAATAGTTGGCCGCCAAATGTCTCTGCTCTCGATGCTTTGATGATTACACGAGGCAGAGACGCCTAGCGGAAAAAGTGCATTGTATATAAAACAAATAACAAATATTATGAAATATTAACTATATATATGAAAGCATCGAAAAATAACTGATGACTTTATGTTGTAATATCTGAATGATTTGTTGGATTTTAAAATTGATTAGTTTACGATACGAGTCGTATATTTTTTTTTCTGAATTTGTATGGACGCTACGCTCTTCAGTTTAAGTTTTTAACAATTTTCTTCTTACAGACGCAACAGATAGAAGTAAGATTAGTAGTGATCAATAGCGATTATATTCGTAGTAAGCCTATAACCCCTTTCATTTTTCGCGAAAACTTTAAAAACGGGTTTCGGTCTAATTTTATTTTCTCCCCTTGCTTGGCCATCTGAGTATTCTTTTTCAGGGCATCCTTTCACCTACNCCTCCTCCTCCTTCATCCTTTCTTTTTAACTAAACTTTTCTTCGTTTTTTTTTGGAATTTTCTTCTTTACTTTGTACTTACAGGTTGTTTAGAATACCAGACAAACAAATAAAGAAATCCTCTTCCTTTCAACTCTTAGATCTAAGGACCTTGTTTTTGTTTACAATTTCAATTCCAATGAAATTGATGCATTATTCAAATTTTTACAATTACCGACTGATAGCTTTGACAGAGATGATTATTTGAAGTTGTAAATATTACAGATCATATATGTGATAAAATGTATTGGTAGTGAAATTGAAAAGCTTAAAGGGACTGTAAGCGTAGTGACCTTCCATGCAAAGATAGCAATGACCGATTTACAACGGTACCATTAAAACCTTAATCTGACTCGAAAAATGTTTAATCCTGTGAATTTCTACATTCTTTCTTATTAGCAAGAAATTGCAAATTCGCTTTTACAAAGAAACCACAAATGAAAATAAACAGTTTTAATAAAGATAAATACTTGAGCTTTTATGGGAACTGTTGTAAATAGGACATTTTTGCATATTGGGTCACTAGAAATTATAGTCAGTTAACTGTTCCGTTCTTTTGTTTAACCTAAGTATTGAAATTAAATCGATTTGACATTTTTAATTAAAAAATTCGAAAGTATTCTTTTGGTCAACCGGCCACACTCAGCTTTGGGTTATTCAAAGAATATTTTTAGGCCGTTAGTGGACTTGGTTTGAAGTGTTCCCATTAGTAGGAGTCCCATCAGTAGAGCTTCTATCAGTAGGATTCCCATCAGTAGAATTTCTATCAGTAGGATTCCCATTAGTAGGATTCCCATTAGTAGGATTCCCATCAGTAGGATTCCCATCAGTAGAATTTCTATAAGTAGGATTCCTATCAGTAGGATTCCCATCAGCAGGATTCCCATCAGCTAGATTCACATCAGTTTGATTATCTTCAGTAAGATTTCCATCAGTAGATTTTTATCAGTAGGATTCTCATCAGTAGGATTCCCATCAGCAGGATTCCCATCAGTAGGATTCCCCTCAGTAGAATTCCCATCAGTAGAATTTCTATCAGTAGAATTCCCATCAGTAGAATTTCTATAAGTAGAATTCCCATTAGTAGGATTCCCATCAGTAGGATTACCATCAGTAGGATTCCCATCAGTAGAATTTCTATCAGTAGAATTCCCATTAGTAGAATTTCTATCAGTAGGATTCCCATAAGTAGGATTCCCATCAGTAGGATTCCCATCATGTTCTATATATGCATTCAGTCGTACAGTCCAGTCTGGACTACCCAGTTTAAAGTCGACCCAGCAATTTTAAACATTGCCACCCTATTTCTATTAGGACCCCATAGATGGGATGTCACAAAGGGGGGTTCGACTTCATAAGTAGGATTCCCATCAGTAGGATTCCCATCATGTTCTATATATGCATTCAGACGTACAGTCCAGTCTGGACTACCCAGTTTAAAGTCGACCCAGCAATTTTAAACATTGCCACCCTATTTCTATTAGGACCCCATAGATGGGATGTCACAAAGGGGGGTTCGACTTCATACTCTGAAACTAAGCTTGCCTCTCCGTCATTTTAAACAATTTCTTCTCATCGAAAATATGATTAAAATGATTTATTTTAGTCCCAAAATTGTCTTAATTTAGAATTAAAACATTTTTATAATTCAGATTAAACTTGACTGTAGTAAAACAAGGAGGATTTAGGTAATACATTCCTCCAGCTAATTTTGAATAAAAACAAGATTGGTTTTCAATTTACTTGAAAATTGGGAGAAAAACTAAGAAATTAATTTTTTAACTGATTCAGCAGCAGTATTTAAAACTTTAAAGTATTTTTTATTAGTACATTTTACTAATTATTTTTATTTTTATAAAATACCAGCTCAAGTGCCGGGCGTTGTCCGTGAAATTGTTTAAAATCGAATTTTGATAAAAAATTTTAAGAAATGAACTTTTGATTAAAAGAAATTCGAATTTTTGAGAAAAAAATGTTTGATAGGTTACTCCCCAGGGACCCATTGGTTCCCTCAAAAAATGTCAGCCCATTCGGTCCAGCCGTTTGGCCAGCCATAGCTAACATAAATACATGATCGAAGAGCTTTATCATATAAATATATTTTAATAAATTTTTCAAGCCCAAGCTCGGCAAACTTTGTCTGTAAACGTAATTTCAAGCGACTTTCCATTCATAGTGTGGAATGTAAGATTCACAACGGCACCCCTACAAGGTTTATGTATTCAAAACTAGATTTTTTTCTGGCTGAAATTTGAGAATTTTCAACACATGGTTGACTTGAGGAGACAATGAATGAAATTGCCAACATTTCACACTTTTATGAATATTTTACAAATATTTTATGAATATTTCATGGATATTCCATGGATAGGAAAACAACGAGTTCTTCCTCATTAATACTTTGAGAAAGATCTAAAGAGCATCGGTGTGAATCATCCCTGCCAATCTATACAGGAACCTTACTTTAAATTGCATCTTTAAGAATCGCTAAAACTTCTATGAATAAACATTTTTGATAATTATATTTTAGTTTCAGGGGAGTGCAAATTATGGGAAAAGCTAAAGTATTTGCACGCAATAAACAAGGGCATATACAAACTTGACTTTTAATTGAAAAATTCTTACGTTTTAAAAATGTTCTAAATTTTTTTACTAGATTAGTATAACTTGCTGCAATTTATATTCAATTTTTCTAAATGAAATTTTTAGTTATTATCGATTAAGATAAAAAGCATTCTTGCTAGAAATTTTGGATGTTTCCCCATGTGACTTTGGATTTTCCACAATGAGTAACCAAACATTCTTGCTCAAAACCATCTTACGGATCTAAAAACAGGGTAAAGTGCTCTCTGGCTAGGATTTTTGGTAAATTACTCTTGGAAAAATGACTTTGAGAAAAAAGTTTTTATAAAATATTTTCTTCTGCTATATCAGATATATCTGATCAACAATATCTGATCAACCATCAGATTATAGTTAGATTATCAACAATATCTGATCAACCATCAGATTATAGTTAGATTATCGACAATATCTGATCAACCATCAGATTTTCACATTTTTATATAATTTAATTCCTCTTAATAATAATACTCTCCGTCTCATCTTCGAACCCTGAAAGGAAAAAACAAATTATCCTTTTTTCTAAAATTTGATTTTGAAGTCTTATCAGTATTCCGTCAGCCATTTCATTTTCCATTTCTCTGTACTTTTATACGATTATTCTTTAGAACAGAGAACTTTAATAAATGATTAATTGATTTTAAAAAATAGTGTTTACTATTTTGAAAAAGTGGTTGTGCTTAATCTGACATAATGTATGTAAGTGCAAAAAAAGCATAAAACCTAATACATTAGCAAAAAGAGGGTGGGGATCGATATACATGTAAAAAATGTACTTTTCAAAATTGTTCTAAACATAAAAAAATTATTTTAAAAATAATCCAAATTGACGAAAGATACAAAAATAAAGTTTATCTTTTACAATCTTCTTATTTTTAATCTAAGCCAAGATTTTTTTTAGTCTCAAATTTCCTTAATTTTTCTTTAGTCCAATCTTAATTTTGATTTATTATTTTCTCAAAAATAGCTTTTTACTCTCAGGGTTGAATTCATTTCAAAAGGAGGGGGGGGGGGATATANCGGGAGGCTATAGTCGCGGAAAGGGGGGGGTATGTAATTTTACCATAACACACTAAATTAGTCTTTACTCTTATTTTTAATTTTTGAATAAAAAATAGACAATAAAATCAATACATAAAAAAGAGTCCAAACTATCGAAAAATTATATATGCTAAAAAATGAAAATAGTAGATTTTTTATTTAAAAATTAAACAAAATAATCAATAAGTCACTAGTTTTATATTATTGTATACTGTCGACCGTTAAAAGAACTAATAAGAGAATATAAATTTATATGGTGGTTAATGCTAAAACCATATTTTTTGCAAAACCTTTTTCTTTTAACAACTTTCTGTTTTGTTTTATCAAACTAAGGAATTGAGTTTTAGTCACAAATTCTGATTTTCTTATTCCTATATCTTTGCATTTCAATGCCGGAAACCATAGATATTTAAAACTATGAAATATTTTAGATAAAATAATGATAGTTTTAAATATCAAAGATTTACACCATCAAGTTGCAATTTGTGGCAAAAACTCAGTTCCTTTATAAGAAGTGTAAAAGAACCGAAAATTTGCCACAGCTCTAACCTTTTAAGTCCGATATGTTTGTAATCTGATTGTGTAAACCCTTGATATTCAAACGTTGACTATTTGATCTGACAAAATAGGAATTAGAAAATAAGATTTGTGACATTTCGCCTGAGGACTAAAGATTTAGATTTTCAGTTTAAAAAAAATTTAAAAACAATCTCGTCTTTAAAGTAAAACCAAACATGCAAAATCAAGATATTTATTAAGAAAATTCTACTGTATAACTAAATCATTTTTATTTTTAAAGATGTTAAATTTTACATAATTTTGCTTATTGTATAATGTATATATCCTTGCTTAGTAAATTGTACTTCCTTGCTGCCATAAAGATCAAAAACATAATAATTTTTATGAATAAATATTTATTGAGCGATTTTCTGCGTCTACTTGTAATAAAGAAATGTACATGCTTTAAACATTCAGATTTAGTTCTCCGTTATTACAATATCTTAAATTTTGAAGAAAAAATATCACATCTTAAATTTGACAGCGTCATTTGTTTATTTTTGATAATTAGTTTATAAATACTTGATAATTCTAGAAATATTCATATTTTTGCACATGAATAAAAAAGTTTTCACAATAGTTTACATATTTTAATTATTGTTAGAAATTATTTTAAATTTTGGATGATTTAAATTTTTTTGCTCTGAGCATGCATCTTTTCAAACATGCAATATTGCAATGTAGATGATCAATATATATATATATAAATATGGGTATCTTTACAGTAAGAAAAAGCTCAGGGTATTGGCGTGCTAGACGCATTATGAAAAAATTGGGTTGAAAAAAGCAATGCATCAACTATCTCTCCCACAAGAGCAAATATGTATCTAACAAACTAATCTTTACAGAAATCCAGATCAGGGGTTCATCTTACAACACACTTTCTTTCCTTTCTGCATCACCTTATACATCCTTCCTGTTCTACCAACTCATAATTCTTCATGTCTCTATTATCTTAAAACCCTGTACATATACTATCCTCGAGCCCTATCCATATACTATCCCGGAGCCCTATTCATATACTATCCTGGAGCCCTATACATATGCTATCCCGGAGCCCTATCCATATACTATCCCGGAGCCCTGTACATATACTATCCCGGAGCCCTATTCATTATGCTATCCTGGAGCCCTATTCATATACTATCCTGGAGCCCTGTATATATACTATCCTGGAGCCCTATATATATACTATCCTGGAGCCCTGTTCATATGCTATCCCGGAGCCCTGTACATATACTATCCCAGAGCCCTATTCATATACTACCCTGGAGCCCTATATATACTATCCCAAAGCCCTATTCATATACTATCCCGGAGCCCTGTACATATACTATCCCGGAGCCCTATATATACTACCCTGGAGCCCTCTATATACTATCCTGAACCCCTATTCATATACTATCCTGGAGCCCTTTTCAAATACTATCCGGGAGCCCTTTTCATATACTATCCTGGAGCCCTCTATATACTATCCCGGAGCCCTATTCATATGCTATCCTGGAGCCCTTTTTAAATACTATCCGAGAGCCCTTTTCATATACTATCCTGGAGCCCTGTACATATACTATACCGAAGCCCTTTACATTTATTATTCTGGAGCCACATACCTCTACGATCCTGTAACCCTAAACCTCTACTGTCTTGTCACCCTAAAACTCTGGTATCCTGTAACCCTGTACCTCTGCTAACATGTAACCCTATATATATGCACTTGTAATCCTATACCTCTGCTATCCTGGAATCCTGTACCTTTGGTATCCTTTAACTCTGTAAACCTCCGGAACTCTGTACCTCTTTTTACCTGCGACCCTGTACCTCTGCTATCCTGTAACCCTGTACCTCTGCTATCCTGTAACCCTGTACCTCTGCTATCCTGTAACCCTGTTATCAGTCCTATAACCCTATATCACTGCTACCTTGTAACTTTGTACCTCTGCTACCCTTTAACCTCTGGTATCCTGTAACCCTGTACCTCTGGTATCCTGTAACCCTGTACCTCTGGTATCGATCCTATAACCCTAAATCACTGCTACCTTGTAACTTTATACCTCTGCTACTCTTTGACCCTATACCTCTGCTATCCTGTAACCCAGTACCTCTGGTATCGATCCTATAACCCCATATCACTGCTACCTTGTAACTTTGTACCTCTGCTACCCTGTAACCCTATACCTGTGCTACCCTGAAACTCCTATCCTCCATAACTTTACTTTTCTGTAGTCCCTATACTCCTTTATCTCTACAATCCTGAGGTTCTTATCTCTGATGATCTTGAACCCCTAACTCTGATTGCTATCCATAAAATTCTCCAACGTAGTGAAGACTGTTATAGGTACCTTTATGCTGCTGTGCAATTCTGTTCTTATTTGCTGCTCTCCGTCTCATTGCTATATCTAGCTTGATAAGAGCTTGATCGTAAGTAGGTGGAGGATGAATAACTGCGCTGTATTCAGGTGGGCCAACGCTAGCGGAAGACGAGGATGAGTGGGAGTGTGTGCTAGCTTGTGATGCTGACTCGATATTATTAACCATCAGATTTTGGTTGTGATGAGGTGGGTTTGGAGCACTGTGAGTTGAGTGGAATGAGGTTGTGGATTCTTGTCTCTGGAAAGTATGAAATGAACGTGATGCCTCCAGATGTTTAGTCGGATGCATCAGCAACCTCTGATGCTGATTTGTGTAGTGAGTGTTCAAATGAGACGAGGAATGACTTTGCATGCTACCCTGAAGAAACCCCCTACGCATACCCCTGCTGTTGTTGCATCCTGCAGGATGCATTCCTTCACACTTTCCAATCTGGGGATGGAGAGGGGACTCCTGTAAGCTTCCATCACTCTTGTATCCGTTCCTGCTGTGCGATCTAGATTCTAACGGTTCCTGACTTCTCAGCGCTTGCTCCTGTCTTGTCCAGTCTCCTTTATCTTCCTCGTCCACACTGTATCCTCTCTGGCTGTGCTGACTACCCCCTGAATCATCATGCTGGGATCCCATGCACTGAAGCTGTATTTCTATTTCATGTTCTGGATCGCTTCTGTATCCGCCCCTGCTGCTGCTCCGGCTTGCAACCTGTTCTCGATTGACTGGAATATCCCGGTTATAGTCATGAGCTCTTATTTGGGTTTTCATCTGATCTCCGTTAGCCTGGAGTCGGCGAGTGGTCAGCCTATCCTGCTCGTATTTACTGGGTTGTTTAGCAGGACTGGAGTATCTAGCTCTATGCTTGACACGTTCTCCGTCACTCTTGTATCCAGCTCCATCACTCTTATACCCATCTCCGTCGGATTTGTATCCATCTGATTTATATCCATCTGATTTGTATCCATCCATGTTTGTAACTGCATGTTTTCCTTCATGTTTCCTTCTTTCTCCATGTCTTGTTGCGTAGCAATGTCTCTCCTTCCCACGGAAAGTAGAGAATGTAGAGTTGTACAAAGACCTGGAATAACAAGTATATAAAACAAAACTTTAAACAGAACATCTGGCTCAAATCAACAAGAAACTATTCACTGTAAAAACATTCTTGCACAAGGAACATAGAAATCACATGGACAGAAGACATACAGTAGGGGGCCTCACTTACTGTCTTCTAGACAAGGAGAAATATTAACAAAAACAAAAAGGAAAAAGGGGGGTCAAAGGAATACTAGAAGGAGGATAGTAGAGCGGGGAGGACCTCCCCGGGAGATTAGGGGGTACAGTACAGGATAGTGGAGTACGGAGGATAGTAGAGCAGGAAGGTTAGGAGGTACAGTTTACAGGATAGTAGACTAGGGAGAATAGGGGTTACAGGATAGTAGATTATGGAGGAAAGGGGTAATAGTAGAGTAGGGAGGACAAGGGGCACAGGATAGTAGAGTAGGGAGGATAGGGGTTACAGGATAGTAGAGTAGGGAGGATAGGGGTTACAGGACAGTAGTGTAGGGAGGATATGGGTTACAGGATAGTAGAGTAGGGAGGAAATGGGTTACAGGATAGTAGAGTAGGGAGGATAGGGGTTACTGGATAGTAGAGTAGAAAGGATATGGGTTACAGGATAGTAGAGTAGGGAGGATAAGGGTTACAGGATAGTAGAATAAGGAGGATAGAGGGTACAGAATAGTAGAGTAGGGAGGATAGTGGTTACGGATAGTAAAGTAGGGAGAACATGGGTTACAGGATAGTAGAGTAGGGAGGATAGGGGTTAAAGTATAGTAGAGTTTAGATGATAAGGGGTAGTAGAGAAAAAGTGGATATAAAAACATTCTAGGAACTATCTAGAATCTCTAAAAATATTTAAATTTAAAATTAATTTCCTGAAAATGACAATAATAAAAAAATCTGAACAATAACAAACCACGAAATGGCCCAGAAGGGAAATTGGATGAAGGCTTAGAGCCAGAGCAGAATATTAAATAAAAAAATTTAAACCATTTAATCCAAAAATTATGTTTTTCTCCTGTTACACCCCTGAAAATCAGAAACTTTTGGGTAAGATACTTTTAACCCTTAATTCAATATCTTCAACGCAACTTTTAAATTTAAGAGTTTTACCATCAGATGAAAATTTACTGGTTCTGTTTTAATCCTTACTTCATTGCCCGAGCTTGGAAAATCTTATTTTTTATTGGTCGAGAAAGGTTATATTCTGGATACAAATTCTTAACTAAATATTTCATGATTATTTCCTCGTTTAAATGAAAGTGAAATCCCTGAAACTTTGAGTATAGAATGCGGGAAAAGTATTAAATCATGAAACTAATATTGTGATCCAAACTCCCTTCTATCTCGTAATGAAATATGTTTTGTTACAAATTAAACTCAAGATCTATGGCGCTTGTTGCATCAAAACCGTTTGTGTAAACAAAACCAAAGACTAAAAACAAATAAAGAAATATTCACGCAGAAAACAGGTGAAGTGTAGAAATATGAAGAAATACTGAAAGCTAGATGAATGGGAGCAGAGCATGCAAGTATTGGAATTATAGAACATCATGCAGTGTTTCTTCCCTTATTTATTGCCTTCAGTATTCTATGCAAGGAAGGAGATTAAAGGATAGGTAGAGAATAGGTATCCAGGGATAGGTAGAGAATAGGTATCCAGGGAAAGGTAGAGAATAGGTATCCAGGGAAAGGTAGAGAATAGGTATCCAGGGAAAGGTAGAGAATAGGTATCCAGGGAAAAGTAGAGAATAGGTATCCAAGGAAAGGTGTAGAATAGGTATCCAGGGAAAGGTGTAGAATAGGTATCCAGGGAAAGGTGTAGAATAGGTATCCAGGGAAAGGTGGAGAATAGGTATCCAGGGAAAGGTGGAGAATAGGTATCCAGGGAAAGGTGGAGAATAGGTATCCAGGGAAAGGTGTAGAATAGGTATCCAGGGAAAGGTGTAGAATAGGTATCCAGGGAAAGGTGGAGAATAGGTATCCAGGTAAAGGTGGAGAATAGGTATCCACGGAAAGTTAGAGAATAGGTATCCAGCGAGAGGTAGATAATAGGTATCCAGGAAAAGGTAGAGAATAGGTATCCAGGGAAAAGTAGAGAATAGGTATCCAGGGAAAGGTAGAGAATAGGTATCCAGGGAAAGGTAGAGAATAGGTATCCAGGTAAAGGTAGAGAATAGGTATCTAGGGAAAGGTAGAGAATAGGTATCCAGGGAAAGGTAGAGAATAGGTATCCAGGGAAAGGTAGAGAATAGGTATCCAGGGAATAATTTAAACTGGAATAGCAGGTTCAGGATAGGGCTGAGTTTAAAGATCTGAAGAGCAGCATGCAACAGGAATTCGATAATTTAACAATTCTAAGAATGAACATCAAGGAAGGTTTTAAAAATATAAATTTTGAAATAAAGGCTCTAAACTATCATCTAAAAAGGTTCAATAAGTGGCAGAACATCCTAAAGTGGAAGATTAGGATAATCTGTGGTCCTTTTTACTTGCCAGAAGGTGTTGGGCTGGCGGGGGGGGGGGGGGGGCAAGAAAAGGGAAAAAGGCAAAAAAAACATTTAGGAAGGAAAAAAACTATCGAGAGGCTGGGTTTTAAACATTGTGTTGTGATGAAAGTTCTCGTTTAAAATTAGAAAGTATAATGGAAGTGATAGAATAAAGCTTCAAAAAACATGTCCTGGATAAATTTGAAAAATAGTGTCCAATAATTTGTTGGTTAAAACATCAATTATGTATTTGTAAACATGTTTTTTAAGGCATTGCTAGCTCCGGGTTAAATGTACAACTGGACGTGTATATAGGGTAGGCAGGAGAGGGATGAATGATTACTCACTGGTTGTAAATATTAGATACAGATCCTTGTGTATTGTTGGAGGATCCCTGCATGGCAAGCTGAACAGCAGCTAAACTACTGTCTAATGATTTCTGCCGAGGTAAATTTCCCAGTCCGGGAGCTCTGGGAGCACATTTCCTGTCAGGACGGTCATATATAGTTAGGACATAGATACAGACACAAATATTATATCATCATAGACGAAACAATAATTTTACAAACTGCAACAAATTGACAAAATAAAGTTAATTTCGTAGCTTTAAGCCAATAAAAGGGCAAGCAATGCCATCTTTGTAGCTATTTCAGCAATATGAAGTCCGATGGTACATGGTGACATAAAAGTTATTTGACGTTCGTAACATTAATAAAGCTCTAGCTAGACAGCCAATATATCTAACTAGGAATACAGATGATGCAAATTACAGTTTGTGTCTTTGCAAAACTACGTTTATTTGTTAGATCTAGTATACTGTGTGAGTGTATGTACTACAGTTTGTATCTACTACCTGAGAACCCAGGAGTTTGTTGTCTGCTGATTATTGTGATGACCAGCTCCAGCTGTAGCTGCTGGAATACCTGGAACAGACCTACTCAGCTCAGGGTTGTTCTGGAGACTAGCAGACACAGGTCGTGTCGGGGCATCTCCGTAGTACAAGTTCTCTTCACCTGAACAACCATCAGGTACAAGAGAGAAGACGACATATCAATATGTGTCGTTTTTAATCGACATATAGAGTTTAGGGTCATTTTATATGTTGT
Organism: Eurytemora carolleeae; assembly: GCF_000591075.1. NCBI lineage: Eukaryota > Metazoa > Arthropoda > Copepoda > Calanoida > Temoridae > Eurytemora > Eurytemora carolleeae. Next base: position 183,053 of record NW_019396111.1, on the reverse strand, counting down.
GCACATTATTATCTGCACTAAACCACAGTGGGTCAAATGGTTTCGGGGATGGAGCGTGGCTAGAACTCTAGAACAAATATTTTCTTTCTTTAAGTTCAGTGTGCATTTTTACGTTAACGTTACGGCATTTCAAACGACACGTTACCGGCTTGTCAGACGCCGTTATGTGTCAGTGCTGGTTCTATACTACCTGTTCTGTGGTCGTTGTGTAGTAAAGTCAAGTGAAAAACCCGTCAGGTATTAATCAGTTTTTATCAAGAATTTGATTACAGTGCTACAAATAGAATATATTATACTATATAATTATATTATATTAATTTAAGAATAAGACTGTAAAAAAGAACTGAAACTCTTTGAGTGAGACGATTCCCAGGTTAAATGAAGTCCTGCATTGAATATAGACTTTTAATGACTTAAAAAAATAATTTTGAAAGAAATAGGTGTACAGTTGCAAGGAATTTTGAATATAAGAAAATTGACAGTATAAATTACGTACAGTCGTCTTTGAAATCTTATCCTTTGTGGGCAACCCTGTATACTTAGCTTTCAGGGTGTTTTAGTCCTGTTTTATTACATCATTATAATTATCTTTATTTATCAGCAAGTCCGTCTTCAAAAATATGAAAAAAAATTCGGTTCAACGTTTTTTTTATGTTAATTATATACAAATAAACTTACAGCAAACTAACAGACAAGTCCAATATACAAAGAGTATGTATATATATTGTTTATGTGATATTGAATTGAATACTCTCATGAAAGAATTTATACTCAGATAAATATGAGAAAACTTTTACATTATTAATCTTCCTATTCATTAACTAGAAACTATATGTTACAGTTCTCTAGCCTTCTAGCTCAGCATTCTTTCTAGCTCAGCCATACTTTCTAGCTCAACCATACTTTCTAGCTCAACCATACTTTCTAGCTTAGCCATACTTTCTAGCTAAACCATACTTTCTAGCTCAGCCATACTTTCTAGCTCAACCATACTTTCTAGTTTAGCCATACTTTCTAGCTCAGCCATCCTTTCTAGCTCATCCATCCTTTCTAGCTCAGCCATACTTTCTAGCTCAACCATACTTTCTAGCTCAGCCATACTTTCTAGCTCATCTATCCTTTCTAGCTCATCCATCCTTTCTAGCTCAGCCATACTTTCTAACTCTGCCATACTTTCTAGCTCAACCATACTTTCTAGGTTATCCATCCTTTCTAGCTCATCCATCCTTTCTTGTTAATCCATCCTTTCTAGCTCATCCATCCTTTCTAGCCTATCAACTCTTTCTAGATAATCCTACCTTTCTAAATAATCCATCCTTTCTAGCTCATCCATCCTTTCTTGTTAATCAATCCTTTTAAGCTAATCCATCCTTTCTAGCTCATCCATCCTTTCTAGTTAACCCATTCTTTCTAGCTCATCCATCCTTTCTAGTTAATCCATCTTTTCTAGTTAATCCATCCTTTCTTGTTTATACATCCTTTCTAGCTCATCCATCCTTTCTAGCTCATCCATCCTTTCTAGTTAATCCATCTTTTCTAGTTAATCCATCCTTTCTTGTTTATACATCCTTTCTAGCTCATCCATCCTATCTAGCTTAGCCATACTGTATAGCTAAGCCATACTTTCTAGTTAATCCATCTTTTCTAGTTAATCCATCCTTTCTAGCTTATCGTTCCTAGTTTTTATATACTTTCTTTGTATTGTATCGTTTGTAGCTCATCCATTCTTTCTAGCTCATTCGTCCTTTCTAGCTCATACAACATATCTAGCCTATTAATCCTGTCTAGCCAATCCATCCTTTCTAGGTTATCCATCCTGTCTAGGTTATCGGTCCTAGTTTTTATATATTTTCTTTGTATTGTATATTTTGTAGAGTATATCAACATTCTTCAAGTAAGAAGTCTATAACGATGTACAATATTTCTAGCATTTGCATTTTATACATTCTATATAATATATATATACAATATACAAAGGACTTTTCTATTCTTAATCATTACGTTAAGTAGTATTTCCGTTTTTTTGTCAAAAAGTCTTTGGGCTTCTGCCTCAGGGTAAATGTAAACGGAATACACATAAATCTTGAAAAGACAACATCTAGTGTCCTATCTGTTATCTTAATTAATCTATGCTTGAAAGGATAACGTTGTGAATCGGACATGCCACTCTTAAATTGGGAGTTTTTTGAATTTACGACTTTAGTTCTTTTAATGTTTTAAAATCCAAAAATTCAAATTTAAAAAAAGAACTATTATTTTCCGAAATGTACGTTTCATATCAAAATCAAATTTATCATTTATCTGATTTCCATGTGAGGAGAAGTTTTGACAGTGATGTCTCTTAAAATATAAAATCATTGGATCAGAATAAGATAACAGAACAACGAGAGATGGAAGAACTTGATCGAATAAGGTTGAGGGACAGTTTAAAGATTTAAAAGTAAACTGTTGTTCTGAAAGGGACTATAAGCGTAATTTTAATATACAGGATTTCATACTTGGCAAAGCTTTTAATAGTACCGTTGTGAATTGGGCATTGCCATCTTTGCATGGAAGGTCACTTGAAATTTTAAATCTTAAGACTTGTTAATCAAAAGAATCTAAATATCTGTAAACTAGAGGCATCTACAACCTGTAAAATAAACGTGTGTTTCTTATTCAATAATATTAGGATATATTTGTCTATTTTCCAATAACTAAATATATCCATGGAAGTAAAAATTCAATATAGAATTCTGTGCTGACAAGCTGGAATTGGATAATTTAGATCTTGTTTGAGTCCACCAAACGAAGATGGGGTTAGACTTGGATAAAGTAGGATTAAAGTTTATTTCATCCTTTGTTCATAGGGGGCACAGTCAATGCATAGAGGGAACTCTTATTTACTGTTGATAGGGGAGAAAATATCTGTAGTAGATTGGATTCCTATATATAGGGTATAGACCTTCTTATTCAATATTGGAGTATACGCAGCTGCATTGCAGATACTACCTTCTTAACAGAAAACCTTTTTAATCATTTTACATTTATGATTATATGCTTTCCCTCCGTGATCCTTCTTTTACTTTGGAATAATTCTTTTTAGTTTTTCTTCAATGTTTTTTCTTTAATCCGTCTCCATTGTTGGATGTACAATGTACATACTCTAAATACCTTTTTATACAACTGCACTCACACACATTCTTTTTGTATTATATTTCCAAACCTGAGTCTAAATATTTAACTCGCGGAAATCGACGAGTTAAAATTTAAACACAGAGTTAAAATCTTGAAATCCCGCAATCCCTATTTGCATCATCATCATTCAGCGGTAAGCGGCATTCAACTAATTACAATATATTTAAAAGTAAAAACCTTGATTTAATAAATTTCACGTTTTAGATTAATTAATGTTTGCACGTATAATTTAAAATTTAAAAATCAGCTGATTATCAATAGTTACGTAATAATTCTTTTCTCTGATTGGTTCAGATTTTCCCGGGAAATTCAAATTTAAAATTGAGAAAGTTTAATATTTAAGTAGCTACTCATCATTTTACAGAACTTTTAACCTCGAACTTAAAATTCGCGCATTCTTTAGTTTTAGACTCTGGAAAGTATTGGAAAGGAGTTGATTCTTTGCCACAAACTTTGATTTTTAAATACCTATATCTTTGGAACCAAATGCCGTAAACCTTTGATATTTCAAACTTATATTATTTGATCTAACAGAAGTCATAGTTTGAAATGTAACAGGTCTACGACATTGGAATCCCGAGATATAGGGATTAGAAAATCAGAGTTGGTGGCAAAGGCTCAATTTTTTTGTTATACATTTATTTGATGGTGTTTTAACCAAAACCGTAATCTACATATCTCACGTTTTTTCTCATTCTGAGTTAAAAATTTGAGATCACAAGAAGTGTTCTGCATGTTATTGAACGTTTTTATAACTGTCCTGTGCTTTTGTTTTCACACAAAAAGCAGTGCAGCAAAATTATTTGGCTATCACGCCTGTAAGTTTTTTTTTAATAAAAACACGGTAGTTAATTTGTCTTTGTGTGAAGGCAATCTGATCTAAACATGGAGGATTAAATAGCTAATTAACATTCCTGATTGGTTTAGAGAATCCTATCCTTTAAAACAAGGTTTACTCAAGGATCTCTGAACCCTGAAATATAAATATCTAAATCTAAATAAAACTTACTTCTATCAACCTCTAGGTTAGGAACTGAAGTGCTGGAGCAAATATCCTTGTTCGACAACGAAACCTAAAGAGTGGAGAAAGAAATAAATATATTTATTTTAATTAATTAATTTAATTAGATTTATAAAACTTCTTCACACCTGCTTGTGCATTTCCTCATTCCTAGCAGCAAGTTTCTCATCGTACAAGAAGAACCATGAATGCATATCTTCACTTAATCCCTCGTATGAATACCTAAACATAGATTCACATTCATCTAAAGGATCTGCAAGCTCTAATGCAAAAAATCGATGAAATTTTTTCCAATTTCTCATTTAAAACAAAGCTAAAAAATGAAGGCTATAAAAGAATATTTCCAGGTTGCAAAAAAGTATAACTGAGTTAGGAAGATGAATTAAAAGGCCAAGGTGATGTGACACTTGAAGGTCCATCTAGTTTAGAAAATTTATGCAATTGATCTATGTAGAATATTACATATAAATAGAGAAAGGTTTTAGGTCGCTAAACCATAAGATTATACTCACTTCAACGCAAATGCACCCATTTGTGCTCTTTTGTACTAGTTTGTAATAAGGTTCTTTTTGTACTTAATTGCGCTCATTTGTAATCATTTGTACTCTTCTGAACCATTTACCTGAGCCCGAAATTTAAAAGTGTATCGTTGAACGGAACTTCCGAGTTTCCTTTTTGGGGACTTAACATTTGTGAAGATTTTGATTTAAGAGATTCGAAAATATGGAGAATATGAATAAACTAAATAAAATAACATTTAAAAAAAATATTGATATTCACAAAACTGCCTAACCCCAATCGTGAAACCCGGGTTCTACAACTGGTTTTCACAATGATACCCTGTCTTAAGTTTTGAACTCTGTTGTGATGTATGCAAGTTACATGTAGTATATACTGTATAGAGTATATTTATCCAACATTAAAAAAGGTCATTATGTCAACAATTCGTAGATATTCATAAAGCGTGAGGATGAAAAAATACGTAAATATTCTTAAAGGGTGAGGTCGCGAAACAATATGTAATTACTTTTAAAGGGACAGGTCGCCAAACAATACGTAAATATTTGTAAAGGGACAGGTAACGAACCCTACGAGCGTTAAAGTTTGAGTACCTTTCATTGGAGTCCAAGTTTTTAGATGCCACATCTGCACTTGCAGTTGGTCTCCAACCAAGTGGAGTTATAGCCTAAAAAATATCAGTGTCTGGAGTAACTGAATTCAAATTAATTAAATAAAAGGAATGAAATAAAGGTCTGAAGGGAATTAATGAAAAAAGATTAAGAACCCGAATAAATTAATTAAAGGAGGGAAATAAATGAAACTAATAGAATAGAAGGATTAAAATAAATAAAATAGTTTGAAAATAATCATAGGAAAAAAATAAAAAAATTAGAGCAGAATATTGGAAGGAAGATGAGTGGATGAAATTAATTTACAGGGTTACCCACAAACGATGAGATTTAAGAGACGATTAGACTGTCTGTTTCTTTATATTCATGATTCCCTGCAATTAACTTCTTTCTTTCTTTGCGATATCGTAGTTAGGTCGCCTTTTTAGTCTTCGGTATTCAATTTAATTATAAATCTCAGGACCGAATATAATAAATTGGAGAGGTCGCTGAATTACCTACAGCCGGTTCAAATCCCGAATCACTAATTCAAATTCTCATGAATCTTGAACTTTGAATCGGTGACTCAGGATTTGAACCATCTGTAGGTAGAATTTAGAGACCTCTCTCTAATTCTTTAAATTCAGTCCCAGATCATGGTACAGGGTGTCCCACGAAATATGACAGTTGGTGAATAGTTTAGAATATCTTTTTCCATAATTTGTTGAGTTGTTTTGTACCAAAGATCAATAAAAATATTATATGGGAGTCATGTTATATCAAAATTGATTTCAAAGTAAAAGATAATGAAGCAAATGGATGTTTTAACTAAAAAAAACGATTTTTTAAATGTCATGTTTCCTGGGACACCCTGTATTTCAAAAGTTTCAGATCGTCAACAAAAAATGTCATTCTTTGTTGATAACCCTGTACAGTACAGTACAGTACAGTACAGTACAGTACAGTACATACCTGGAGTATAAGACAGAGTAGATAAACTCCTCTGGTTGAGTCACTGTACAATCCCTCAGAAACCCAGGGATCTCCTTCAAGTTTCCATTCTATGCTCTTCCCGTAATTTCTCGGACCTAGATTTACAAAAAAACCATTTTGATTTTAAACCTTTAGCGAAAAAGTTTAAATTCTTATTATTTTCAATGAATCTTTATTTTTTTTAGTTGAAAATTGTTTCTATCATTTAACTTAAAGAGACTTTCAATTTAATTTCAGATGATCTGCCGATTAAAGAGGAACATGTCGGATTCACAACGGTAGAATTTAAACCTTTAACGGATCAATAATGTCGATGATATCGTTATTTATTTAACACTGTACTTTCTTTAAAATGGAAGGTTTTTTAATCTATAACGAAAGGAGTTTTTTTTTACAACCTTAAATTGTCTAATCATTATTAATCTTTGCAACCTGATAGTGTAAATCTTTGATATTTTAAACTTTTTGATCTAAACCCTTTGATCTAACAGAATTTATAGTTTGAAATTGCCAAGGTCTACAACATCGGGTTGCAAAGATATATGGATATAAAACATTAAAGTTTGTGGCAGAAACAAATTTCCTTTCTTCCCTGACTCGTGGAAAGAGTTTAAATCAAAATTATCTCATATGATTGCGCTTATATATCAAACTATTTGAAAAATAAACCAAAATATAAAACCGTTTCGGCTTTTAAGATAAGCATAATGAATAGATTCTACAATATTTGCACACTGTCGTTTCAATGTCTTAAGTTAAACCCAACGAATGAGTTAAAATCATTTTCTACTCCAAGGGTTGACTTTTTTTTTCTTCAAACGCCTCTCTGATTGGTCTTAAGGCTGGAATTGAGATATGTAAAATAGAATCTATGTAAGAAAGTCCCGGGAAAAAAATTTTCTGGAAAAAAAACTGGAAATAAAAACTTTGGAAAAAAAGTCCGAATTTTATCAAGTCCTTGGAAAAAATGTCACTGGAAATAAAGTCCTGTGTTTTGGATTCCTGGGACTTTTTTTCCTAAAATAGTATGGGTACTGCCAAAAAAGTCTCAGGAAATAAGATCCCAGGAAAAAAAGTCCTGAAGAAAATAAATCCGAGGAAAAGAAAAACCTAGAATTGTGAATCACAGTGTGTATCCGAACCTTGCAAAGGAAGGGTGTCAGCAGAGCTTTCTAAGCCTGTTGAGAGAAAGGGCGCTATGTGCGTTGTACTTGTATAGAAGTCTAGATATCAAGGTCACTTCTCTCCACAACTGAGTGGAAAGCTAAAAGGACTTTTTTCCACAGGACTTTTTTAGTGTAAAATTTTAGGACTTTTTTCCGGAAACTTTTTTTCCAAGGACTTTTTTGGCGGTTACTGTAAAAGATGGCATCAGCTGACAAATTAATAATGGCGAAATGACGGAGACGAAATAAAAAATAACCAAATGCGTTGTACAGAAACTACTTTATCAATCATCATTGTATACAAATATTTGTAATATAAAGTATAGTCTCCTAATATAAAGCCTATTCCGACCGTATTTATTTATATATTCATAAGAATCGCCTTTTTTGGCACCGAGTATCCGGGTATTCAAGAATTCTGCTGAATAAAGATTTTTTTCCTCAGGTTCTGGGATTTCAGAAATCTGGATTTCTTCAGAATCTGGTATAACAATTATAATACATAGTAGGTTTCCTCTGATTACAAGGTTATGTAGTAGGATTCCTCTAATTACAAGGTTATGTAGAAGGATTCCTCTGATTACAAGGATATGTAGAAGGATTCCTCTGATTACAAGGTTAAATTAGGATTCCTCTGATTACAAGGTTTTTTAACTTTAACAATTTATTTTAATTAAGTTTTACAGTATTTTAAAAAAATTTTGTGATATCAGATGAAAATATTTTGAGATTTCTATATTTCTTGTTCTTCATTTTCTTCGTGTTTGTATACATCTTTCAATGATATTTCGGCTACTTTTGAATAAAAAGAAAAGAATTTATTTTTAGAAATCCTTGATGTTCGCCACTTTAAAAGAAAGAAACATTTTTAGTTGGTTTTCTCTGATTACAAGGTTGTATAGTAGGTTTCCTCTGTTAACAAGGTAATAATAGCATTCCTATGATTACAGGTTTATATTGTTGGATTCCTATGATTACAAGGTTATATAGTAGGATTCCTCTGATTACAAGGTTATATAGTAGGATTTCTCTGATTACAAGGTTATGTTGTAGGATTCCTCTGATTACAAGGTTATATAGTAGGGTTTCTCTGATTACAAGGTTATATTGTAGGATTCCTATGATTACAAGGTTATATTGTAGGATTCCTATGATTGCAAGGTAATATTGTAGAATTTACAAGATAAAAAGATGAATTCCTCTGACTACAAGTACAAATATAGGATCACTTTGATTGCAAAGGATTGGAAATCGTTCTAAATTAAAGATTCAGCAATTTGCAATGTAGGAGAATATAGAGTGAACTGCCAATCTTGGCAAACAGTTCTGCTACAAATCTGTAGGAAGTACTTATAATGTTCATGTTCTACATACTAAAGATTCATGTACCAGTACGTATTTCCTGAGATATTAAACTTTTATGTATTTTAAGGTATAAAATTCCAGAGGAAAAAGAAATATTATCATTTCTATCTTTTATTTGTACGTTTTCAGTCTGGAAACCATTACGCTTCATGATTTTTTGCATCTTAAAAATACAAATTTAGATCGGCTCTGTTAAATTTAAATAACACGTGTTTGATTCAAATTAGCGTTCATGTATAGCTTAAAGTCGAAAAAGTGTTCAAGTTCAGTTCAATAGTAAATGTGCATAATCAACCTGAACCATAGTTCATTTTAAGTAAAATAAGTGTTATGTTCAAACAAATATTGTTTGTTACTTTAAAGCTCAACAGAAAGTTCAAGTATTGTTTAAAGGCTAGCTGGGGAAAATATAGATTCCATCGAATAGATAAATTGTTTTAAATGGAGAAGACGTTTTATTGGATTCTAGAGATGAAATTCTTTAATTATTAGAGAACTGCAATGTTTCCCGGGAACAAAGCAAAATATAGTTTTTGGAACATTTTCATCAAACATGGTTTCTAGATTAGAATAAATATTGAATTGTATAAAATATGAATAGATATATTTATATATGTACATGTGAGGGCCAGGACTGGAGAAATATTACTCTTTAGGGTGCTGTACTCAGTCCTGGATATTATTTATTCATTCAGAAAACTCTCCTTGAAATCCAACCATCTCTCAGGGGATATGGAACATAAAAACAACCAAACCAGGCTCAAGGTCCAGGAATATCAAACCTTACAGCAAGGTTTAGCACGTTAAACTTTGAATCAAGGTTTAGGTTTTATCTTTGAATTCAGGTTTAGAAGACCTTACACCAAGGTGTGGAAGAGTGAACCTAATACGAAGGTTTAGGAGAAGTAAACCTAATACCTGGGGATATGAGAAGTAAACCTTACACGAGGTTTAGGAGTCGTAAACCTAATATATAGGTTTAGGAGTAGGTAACCTAACACAAAGGTTAAGGAGTAGTAAACCTAGCACGAAGGTTTAGAAGAAGTAAATCTAATACCAAGGTTTAGGAGCAGTAAACCTAATACCTAGGTTTAGAGTAGTAAACCTAACATGAAGGTTTAGAAGAAGTAAACCTAATATATAGGTTTAGGAGTAGGTAACCTAATACCTAGGTTTAGAGTAGTAAACCTAACATGAAGGTTTAGAAGAAGTAAATCTAATACCAAGGTTTAGGAGCAGTAAACCTAAAACCTAGGTTTAGGAGTAGTAAACCTAACCTGAAGGTTTAAAAGAAGTAAACCTAATATATAGGTTTAGGAATAGGTAGCCTAATATCAAGGTTTAGGAGTAGTGAACCTTACACAAAGGTTTAGGAGAAGTAAACCAAATATATCAAGGTTTAGAATTGGGAAACCTATATAGAGTATCGCTATAGTTTATTATCGATTTTGATGGTTATTTTATCGTTAGAACTAAGAGGGTCCACCCAGACCAAAATATAATTTCAAAAAATGTACAAAACTTACACATTCTTTTTTACTCTATGAGGTTTGGATGATCATCAACACCAAGTTTTAAATAGAAAATACTAACCTAGAGCAACCCAGTAGTTTTTAATGGTTTCATTGAGCCGACTCGTCAACCTTAGCTCAGCTTCCTCTGATATGTCAGTGCTACTCACTATTAACCTTATCCTAAACAATATTTAAAATTTCAGTCTCTGTAGTGACATAGTTTGAACAGTTTTTAAAGTTTTAGTCTCTTCTAATACAGCATTGCCTTATCCTAAACAATATTTAAAGTTTCAGCCTCTGCAGTGCCATATTTTGAACAATATTTAAAATTTCAGACTCTAATAAGTCAGTGCTACTCAATATTAACCTTATCCTGAACAATATTTAAAGTTTCAGCCTCTGAAGGCCTTTATCCTAAGCCATATTTAAAGTTATTAGTCAGTTCAACCAATTATTAACCTTATCCGGAAAAATATTTAAAGTTTTAGACTTTGATATTTCAGTGCTACTCAGTATTAACCTTATCCTAAACAATATTCAAAGTTTCCGTCTGTTATAAGTTTTTTAACATCCCACTTTATCTTATATCTAAAATCAGTCAAATGAATGAGATTAAAATAAATTTGATTTTCTAAAACTGCGCAATGTTTGTTTTTGTTAGATTTCCTCACATTGTTGTATATATATATATATATATATGAAGATGAGGGTTGAAAGGAGAGAATATCTAGGTTATTATTGTTTTAATCATTATAATGAGAGAAGACACATCCTGTCTGTCTACAAGACAAGAAGACTAATTAGATTCTCAAGTTACATTTCGCTTTAGGGTTTTTACTGTTAAATACAAAAATATTTAGGTTTAATAAACAATAACATTGTTATATAAACCATATATTAAACAGCTAAAATCTTTAAATGTTATTTTTAAACTTAAATACAAAAATATTTAGGTTCGATGAACAATAACATTGTTATATAAACCATATATCAAACAGTTAAACTGTTGATTGCGAAACGGAGCAAATGTACTGTTTATAGTTTCAAAATATTAACGCAGAGAAAGGAATTAAGTTTTTGTCTCAAACTCAAATGTTCTAATTCCTATGTCTTTGCAACCTGAGCGTGTAAACCTTTGATATTTCAAATTTAGATTACTTTATCTTACAGAATTCATAATATGAAATATTTTATGTCTACAACATTGGGTTGCAAAGATATAGAGATCAGTAAATCAGAGTTTATTGCAAAGATTCAATTTCTTTTCAACATGTTAAATAGAGCTCTGATTCTTTACAGAAACAGAAAACTCGCAACAGCCTTTATTTTTCGTTTTCCTCAATCTTTGCATCCAGCTGGTGGAAGCCTTTAATATTTCAAACTTTAACTATCTGATGTAGCGTAATTCAAAACTTTAAATATCAAAGATCTTCGGCTTCAGGTTGCACTGATATAGAGATTGGAATTATTAGAAAATTTACCTGTTCGTTTTGTTTAATGAGATACACATATGTGGTTGTATCTTCGCAACACACTGCCGAAGGATAAAGGTTGATTTGTCGTTGTTCCTCCTAAACATAAATAGGAATTCAAGGACTGACGTTTACATAGGACGGATATTATAGATATCATAGGACGGATATTAAGGATATTATAGGACGAAATATATAGATATATTGGACGTAAATTAAAGATATTTTAGGACGGGTATTAAAGAAATTATAGGACGGATATTAAGATATTATAGGACGGATATTAAGATATTATAGGACGGATATTTAAGATATTATAGGACGGATATTAAGGAAATTATAGGACGAATTATATAGATATATAGGACGGATATTAAAGATATTAAAGGACGGGTATTAAAGATATTATAGGACGGGTATTAAATATATTATAGGACGGATATTAAGATATTATAGGACGGATATTAAAGATATTATAGGACGGATATTAAGATATTATAGGACGGATATTAAAGATATTTTAGGACGGATATTAAAGATATTATCGGACTGATATTAAAGGACGGATATTAAATTTAGTATAAAGGGTTGTTTAGAGGGTTTGGATGGGTTAGTATTTTGTATAGAAACTTTAGACTACCAGTGTAGAGGGTTGGGATGATTTAGTATTGTTAGTATTGTGTAGACCAGACTACTAGAGTAGAGAGTTGGGATGACTTAGTATTTTGTATAGAAACTATAGACTACCAGTGTAGAGGGTTGGGATGGGTTAGGATTGTGTAGACCAGACTACTAGTGTAGAGAGTTGGGATGACTTAGTATTTTGTATAGAAACTTGGACTACCAGTGTAGAGGGTTGGGATGAGTTAGAATTGTTAGGATTGTGTAGACCAGACTACTAGTGTAGAGAGTTGGGATGACTTAGTATTTTGTATAGAAACTATAGACTACCACTTGAGAGGGTTGGGATGACTATAGTATTGTTAGTATTGTGTAGAACAGACAACTAGTGTAGAGGGATGGGATGACTTATTATTTTGTATAGAAACTATAAACTACCAGTGTAGAGGGTTGGGATGGGTTAGGATTGCTGAAATTTGCTTTCATCTCTGGTTGGATAAGATCAAAGGGTAGATGAGTTAAAGAAGAAGTATATCAATATATCTTCATGTATCAACCCTACTGTCTACATATTTCAGTCAGTAACAATAAATATTTTGTTAGAAATATTTGTTAAATATTACATTTTAGTGATCTTTTCAATTTTGAGTTATGATTGTAAATTTATTTTGATTATGCATTGGTGGTATACATGATTTAAACATTATTCTCTACAAGCTAATAAAATAGAAATAAAATAGTTAGAATGCCTTTTATCTCAGAAACAGTAAAAGTTTAATTTTCAGCATACAACAGCAAAGAATAAAGGAGAATAAGAAAATAGTGAAATATGGTTGATATGAGAATATGCATGACTCGATTTTTAAACATTATAAAAAAATCTGCCATTAAATAAAAACAATTAGTTTGAAGTTATAAGAAATGAAATCTAACCTTGTGAGATCAATAGTTCCTGCAACCTGCCACCCATTCACTTTCAGTATACCAATCAGGGTTGAGACAAAATATCTAGATTCTACAGAATCGTTTGAATCTGCCCACCAGGGACACCCTCCTAGTTTAAACTCTACAGATCCATGGTAGTCTCGTTGCTTCTGCAGACCCAGGTACCAATGCTTGATAACCGCCTCCTTAATAGCACCAACCAGACCTAGAGGAGTCCGAACCAGACGCAGCCGGTCATATCGGTTCAAGGATACAGCACAAAACCTGAACTCATCCATATCTAGGTTAGGACACCATTGGAAGACTAAAGAGTCTGCAGTTGACTCCAGGTTGAGGTTAGCAGCTAGTCTCCAATTATTCTCCGCGAATATCTTGATAATCTCCAGGAATACAAGTCGAGCCTGGACACTAGCCTTCCCACTGTTATATACAGCCTGGAGAATGTATATGTTAGAACCATGTACATTTAAAATAAGAATAAACTTTCCCAAACTTTTTGGTGAAAATATAAGCTTATGGCTTGAAAAAAAAGATGCATATCCAGAACTGAAAGTTTTAGAATTTTGAATATTGAGATCAATGCTTAATCTCTTCTTTTTGCGCGCCATTTAATGAGAGAACTCTCATTTGTCGAAATCTGGTTGTTATATATAGAAAGAGGTAAAAAGAGCGGATTAGGCAGAAATCAAAAGGGTCCACAGTGGATGTTTAGATTAAACAATCGGTATTGAGGGTATCCACTTCTAAAGTTTTCAGCTCAGGTTAAACAGTTATATATTTTAGATAGATTAAACATACTGAGGTGAACAATTTCATTTTCTCGTAATCCAAATTTTATTTTGTATTTAACCAATAGGTTGGGTAAGAAAACTGTGTGATCCAAAATAAGTGATTCAAAGATATAAAAAAATAGAACTTAGCCTACAGCTGGTTTTTGTGAAAGAATTTTGTTGTCTATAGAAAAACTTAAATCTTATTTTTTATGAAACCGCTGTAAAAAAATTATTACATGAGACCAAGGATTGGCGTGTATCTATGTTAACATGAGACATAGGATTGGCGTGTATCCATGTTAACATGAGACAAAGGATTACCGTGTATCTATGTTAACATGAGACCAAGGATTGCCGTGTATCTATGTTAACATGAGACCAAGGAATGCCATGTATCTATGTTAACATGAGACGAAGGATTGTCGTGTATCTATGTTAACATGAGACCAAGGATTGCCGTGTATCTATGTTAACATGAGACAAAGGATTGGCGTGTATCTATGTTAACATGAGACCAATGATTACCGTGTATCTATGATTACCTGAGACCAAGGATTGCCGTGTATCTATGTTTACCTGAGACCAAGGATTGCCGTTTATCTATGTTTACCTGAGACCAAGGATTGCCGTGTATCTTGAGGCTTGTTATCACGCTCACGCTTCTATTGTCGTCTGCCAGGGTTTGTTTTGATTTGACCCCTGGGCTCCAGGTTAAATGGATGATCTTAAAAAGAAAATTCTTATTAAAGACAAACAATTATTCGTAGGTATATCTTTTGGGGTAGGTCTGCTCTAGTATGTCTTTCTAAACCTTCTTTATTTCTATTTAGTTCAGATTTATGGCAACAACACCAGGTGTGATTTCGATACAATAAGGACAGGCAAAAGATATGTGACATTTCTAGTCTTAAACAAGAGAATGGTTAGTGGGTAGGGACCTGAACCTATGTTTGTTGTTTGTATTGATTAATCAATTAATTAATTAATCAATCAATTCTTCTTACAAGAATAATCTCCACCGTTAATTAGATCTTTTATTCATTGTAAACATAGATGCTGGGCGCTGTCAGCTGTTTCTCATGAATACTGTCAGCTATTTCTCATGAACGATGTCAGCCGTAATCATGGATGATGTGATTTGTTTTTCATGGATGATGTCATGGCTGTTTTTCATGGATGATGTCAGCTGTATATCATGGATGATATCATTCAGCTCTACATCATGGATGATGTCAGCTGTTTTTCTCATGAATGATGTCAGCTGTATATCAAAGATAATGTCAGCTGTTTCTCATGGATGATGTCAGCTGTTTATCATGGATGATATCAGCTGTATGTATATTATGGATAATGTCATGGCTGTGAATGATGTCAGCTGTAACCTATGGATGATGACAGCTGTTTTTCATGGGTGATTTCAGCTGTTTCTCAGGATGAAGTCAGTCATTTCTTGTTGGTGATGTCAGCTGTATATCATAGACGATGTCAGCTGTTTCTCATGGATGATTTCAGCTGTATATCATGGATGATGTCAGCTGTTTATCATGGATGATGTCAGCTGTATCCCATGGATGAGGACAGCTGTTTTTCATGGGTGATTTCAGCTGTTTCTCAGGATGAAGTCAGTTGTTTCTTGTTGGTGATGTCAGCTGTATATCATAGACGATGTCAGCTGTTTCTCATGGATGATGTCAGCTGTATATAATGGATGATGTCAACTGTTTCTCATGGATTAAGTCAGCTATTTCCTATAGGTGATGTCAGTTGTATATCATAGATGAAGTAAGCATTGTTTCTCATGGATATTGTTCGCTGTTTTTCATGTAATATGTCAGCTGTGTCTCATGGATATTGTTAGCTGTTTCTCATAGATGACGTCAGCTGTTTCTAATCGGTGAATCTGTTGTAAGTATATCATAGCTGATGTCACCGTTTCTCACAGATGCATACAGCTGTTTCTCATGGATGCTGTAAACTTTTTCTCATGAATGATTTCTGTTGTATCTCAGGAATTATGTCGCTGTTTTTAATAGATTTTTGAATCTCTTTCTCGTGGATTATTTCAGTTGTTTTACAGGAATGATGAAAGTTAACCGAATTAAAAAAAATTTTAGGCTTTTCTTATCCCCGGGATATATATTTTTTTCCGACCTTTTAAATTGGGTAACATGTTAAAAAGAACATGTTTTATAACAATAACTTTTTATACAATAACAGTGTGGGAATGGTGAGCTCTCATGCTGGGAATGATTAACCCTAAACTCGGGAGTGAAAAGAAGATTGATTATGTATTCTGCAGGTTTAGGTTTCATCAGAAAACAAGGGTTGAATCATTAAAGGAATTTGATTTGCGGGGTTTCAAGAGTTTTAACCTTATACTCTCCTCCCAGAGTTTTATCTTATACTCTCCGTCAAAGAAACCTCCCTGAGTTTTTATCTTATACTCTCCGTCAAAGAAACCTCCCTGAGTTTTTATCTTATACTCTCCGTCAAAGAAACCTCCCTGAGTTTTTATCTTATACGCTCCTCAAAGAAATCTCCCTGAGTTTTTATCTTATACTCTCCGTCAAAGAAACCTCCCAGAGTTTTAACCATATTTTCTCCTTCAAGGAAACCTCTCAGAGTTTTTATCTTATACTCTCCTTCAAGGAAACCTCCCAGAGTTTTAACCATATTCTCTCCTTCAAGGAAACCTCTCAGAGTTTTTATCTTATACTCTCCTTCAAGGAAACCTCCCAGAGTTTTAACCATATTCTCTCCTTCAAGGAAACCTCTCAGAGTTTTTATCTTATACTCTCCTTCAAGGAAACCTCCCAGAGTTTTAACCATATTCTCTCCTTCAAGGAAACCACCCAGAGTTTTAACCATATTCTCTCCGTCAAGGAAACCTCCCAGAGTTTTAGTCTTCAAATCATCGTGAAAAAGACCTTCCGAGGCCTCTCAAAGTTTCTGCTGTCTTGTATGTTGAAAGGATTTGAGAAAAAAGTAGTCTACCTCCTTTAAACATACTCTATCTACCCAATATACCTACTCAGTATACCTACCCAGTATACCTACCCAGTATACCTACTCAGTATACCTACCCAGTATACCTACTCAGTATACCTACCCAGTATACCTACCCAGTATACCTACCCAGTATACCTACCCAGTATACCTACCCAGTATACCTACCCAGTATACCTACCCAGTATACCTACCCAGTATACCTACCCAGTATACCTACCCAGTATACCTACCCAGTATACCTACCCAGTATACCTACCCAGTATACCTACCCAGTATACCTACCCAGTATACCTACCCAGTATACCTACCCAGTATACCTACCCAGTATACCTACCCAGTATACCTAACCAGTATACCTACCCAGTATACCTACTAGTACTCAGTATACCTACCCAGTATACATACCCAGTATACCTACTAGTACTCAGTATACCTACCCAGTATACCTACTAGTACTCAGTATACCTACTTAGTATACCTACTAGTACTCAGTATCCTACCCTAGTTTGAGCAACTGTTTAAATTTATCTTGAAACTCGATGTTAGAAAACGAGAAAAAGAAAACAATGAAAATGAAATAAAAACTTGTTACAGAGAGGTTACAAATAGAGACTGGAGCAGCTGATACTGCAATACAACCCATCCTTGTCCCAGACACATATATTTAAGTTCGAATACAACAAATATAGGAATATCTCCATACTGAAACTAGAGACTGGAGAAGCTGATACTGCAATACAACCCATCCTTGTCCCAGACACATATATTTAAGAATTAGAATACAACAAATATAGGAATATCTCCATACTGAAACTAGAGACTGGAGCAGCTGATACTGCAATCAGAATAAATAATCAGAATAAAGGATACAAATAATCCTAGTAAACTATTAGAATAAAGGATACAAATAATCCTAGAAAACTATCAGAATCTTAGAAGATACAAATAATCCTAGAAAACTATCAGAATAGAAGATACAAATAATCCTAGAAAACTATCAGAATAAAGGATACAAATAATCCTAGGAAACTATCAGAATAAAGGATACAAAGAACCCTAGAAAACTATCAGAATGAAGGTTACAAAGAATCCCAGAAAACTACCAGAATATAGGATATAAGTAACAATAGAAAACTATCAGAATATAGAATACAAAAAAACCCTAGAAAACTACCAGATTAAAGGATACAAGTAACCCTAGAAAACTACCAGCTTAAAGGATACAAGTAACCCTAGAAATCTATCAGAATATAGGATACAAGTAACCCTAGAAAACTATCAGAATATAGGATACAAGGAACCCTAGAAAACTATCAGAATATAGGATATGTTACCCTAGAAAACTACCAGATTAAAGGGTATAAGTAACCCTAGAAAACGATCAGTAGAAAAGGAGCCGTTTGTATGTTCCAGGGTAAAAAAATAACAAACATCATCAAGTGATAAAGAAGTAAAGAAATAAGATAAAAAGAATGATGGTGAAAATAATATATTCGACAACCTTAGTCTTTCCTTCCTGTATTTTGTATATTGAGAAAATCCTATATTTATATTATTTATGCTGCTGGAATATAGGGGATATTGTAATACATTCTTGCGGGGACTTAGAAAGCTTATTTATTAGATGAGAAAATACAATTCTTAAAGGTACAGTTTGCAGTCATGCATTTAACCATCAATAAGTTATGGTTTGAAAATTACAAGATCTTGTCAAAATTCAGGTAAAATTCAGTTTGGAAGAACTATGCAGATTGCAAATGAGCAATCTTAACAATGGATTTCTCTTTAAGTCTTCAGGATTTTAAAATTCTTTATTTCATTAAGGGTAAAATTAGGATTTAACACAAGATCTTCCAGATATTTACATACAATCCCTTTATTATAGTTGTGTATTCATGAACTGGGTTTCTCTAATGTTTACCTAATTAGTATTGACATTATGTCATTAAATAACCCTTAATATCTTGATTATAAATATATAAATATATATATATATATATAAGAATTGATGACCCGGACGACCGGGCCGGGCCGTATATGCACTGAACTTTGCCTCTAAAATTAACTTATACCTCTCTAAGACGTTACAAGAGTTAATGTAGAAATTAAGTCGCATCGTTAAAAGGAAAGATACCTGTACAGCATTGAAAATATTTTTTATTCAAGAGAACCAGGTCTGAGCCAAAATTGCTAGCTAAAGGAACTGAGTTTTTGCCACAAATTCTGATTTTCAAATCGCTGTATCTTTCCAACCTGATTGTGTTAACCTTAGATATTTCAAACTATCATTATTTGAAATAAAATAATTCATAGTTTGAAATATCTAAGGTCTCCGACATTGAAATGCAAAGATATAGGGATAAGAAAATCAGAGTTAGTGACAAAAACTCAATTCCTTTATTTGTTTACAATCAACCATTTTCAGAGTTGTTCCCATCAGTTAGAGTAGAATTCAAGAATTCAAACAAACCATCCTCTTCTTTAGGCTTACATGGAACAGTTGTGGTGGCCAGAAGCAGGGGCATACACAAGAATTATGGTAGCCAGAAGCAGGGGCGTACACAAGAATTATGGTAGCCAGAAGCAGGGGCATACACAAGAATTATGGTAGCCAGAAGCAGGGACATACACAAGAATTATGGTAGCCAGAAGCAGGGGAGAACACAAGAATTATGGTAGCCAGAAGCAGGGGCATACACAAGAATTATGGTAGCCAGAAGCAGGGGCGTACACAAGAATTATAGTAGCCAGAAGCAGGGGCGTACACAAGAATTTGTCTGGAGGTCTTCAAATTTTTGAAAAACCAGACGGTGGGGGGAGGGGGGGAATCATTGTTTTGAATTTTCATGGTGAGGGCCCCCATACCCCACCTCACTCACCTTTATTACTTTTTCCAGCATAGTTTTCGGTATATTGATTAGGAGAAGGGTATCTGTACTGTACGGAGCTACGCACACAAACTTATGAGAATAATAATGTGTTGCGATAACATCCACCACTGGATCCCGTATCTTGAGGAATATGGTTCCGTTGCTCCGGGTTCTAGATACATCACTGCAGAACACAATATCATACCTGGAAGAAAAAAAAACTATATCTCTAATTTGGTAACGCAAAAATGTTTAGAACTATTTGGGATAATAAGAAAAGATTTGAACTTTTCAAAGTTTTGACAAAAGGACTTACTTACTTATTTTTTTATTGCTAGATTAGACGTTAAAACTTTTCCTTGAAATTACAAAACATTCTTTTTTCAGTTTAGAAATTCAAGAAATGCAAATCTTTACTATACCTTTGGATTAAAAACTTAAATTTAAAGCTCTAATAAACAAGAAAAAGAAAATTTCAGGCTAAATAATCAGAATATCCTTTTTTTTAAATCCATCGAGTTTTATGATTGACTTAAAGGGACTGTAAGCGTAATTTCAGGTAACCCTCTTTGCAAAGATGACAAAGCCCGATTTACAACGATATCCATAAAAACTTTGTCTGATCAAGAATGAATTAGATGAATTAGATCACCAGTTTTGGTTTCAGAGATATTTAAATTTTAATGTGCAGTTTCTCCACAAAAGTGAATTGCTTATTTATTGCTTAGAAAAAAGACTGAAGAATCAAACACTTTTCGAGTCACAATAACGACATTATCGTCCATATTTTTTATCAGATTAAATTGGGCATTGTAAGCTTACATGGAGGCTCACATCCTTGAAACTACGCTGCAGTTACCAGTCCCCTTTATTTCTATTTATTAACCTACCCAATACAGTAAAGAGCACCCAGAACCCTGCAAACTGCAACCCTGATCAGAGTTGAATCCTCCTTGCCTACAGCTGTCTCTCCTAGTAGACCATTCATCGTAATTAACATAATTTAAAAAAATAAAAATAATTTTTTTTTGACAATCTGCGAACCTCATGCAATCAACACCCAAGAAAGAACATCAGTATTCTTTTTTTGCTTTATTTACAAGAAGCATACACTGTAGTTTCTGGGAGGACTGTTAACAAACTGATTTTCTTTATTTTACTCCAAGGTACATTTTTTTTATTTCAGAGTTCGTTCTCTCCATCATAATGTTTAAACAGTGGTCGTGAAGTTCACATACTTTGGGGGACGATAGTTTGGCCCCTAGATGTCTCACATAAAATTCTGATCTAATAGATAGATAATTCTTATGAGACATCTAGCGGCCAAACTATCGTCCCCCAAATAGGGCTGGGCGTCGTTCTTGAAGAACGATCGTTCTTTCACAAGGGCGAACGGAACTATCAAGAACAATCCCATTGTTCCAAAAAAAGAAGGAACGCAAAGAACACGTTAAAAAAATATTGGAATGGAACGGAGAAGAACGTAACGGAACGGAATGGAATGGATATTAGCTTAAAAGAACGTTTAAAATCAGGAATGCATTATTATTATTGAATGTATGCTAAATCATCTAGAAATAGTTAAAATATTTTTTGATTCGATCACCTATATATATATATATATATATAACTATACATATATATATTTGAGTGCATATTGTAGAGCTATAATGTTATAAAGTCTAATATATTGTATATATTATATTAGAAAAGTATGGGAGAATATGTCGCATTATTACAAAAAACATGATTTATTCATATAAATAACAGTTTCATTATTCACGTTAACTCAGCCGGAATTCTACACACAACTTTCAATCCTTTTTATTCTAAACAGTTTCTAGTCTAAATAGTTTTTTTAGTTTTCTTTTAAACGGTTTTTAGTTTTCCTCTAAATATTTTTTTTCCTCTAAATGGTTTTTACTTTTTCTCCAAATGGTTTCCATCTGAATAGTTTCTATTTTTCATTTAATTGGTTTCTATTTTTCTTTAAATGAATTTTAGTTTTCCTCTAAATGGCTTCTAGTTTTCCTCTAAATGGTTTTTAGTTTTCCTGTAAATGGTTTCCAGTTTCCCTTAAATGGTTTAAAGTTTTCCTCTAAATGGTTTTTAGTTTTCCTGTGAATGGTTTTTAGTTTTCCACTAAATGGTTTTTAGTTTTCCTCTAAATGGTTTTTAGTTTTCCTCTAAATGGTTTTGAGTTTTCCTCTAAATGGTTTTTAGTTTTCCTCTAAATGGTTTTTAGTTTTCTTCTAAAGCTAAATGATTTCTAGTTTTCCTTCTCTAAATGTTTTCTAGTTTTCCTCTAAATGATTTCTAGTTTTTCTTTCAATGACTTTTAGTTTTCCCCTAAATAATTCAATTTTTCCACTAAATGGTTTCTAGTTTTCTTCTAAATGGTTTTTATTTTCCCTGAAAATGGTTTTGAGTGGATCTCAAAATTGTATTTCGTATGTACATTATACAGTGTACATTGTAAATGAATATTGTAGATTGTATAGTGGATGATGTATAACTCTGGAATTGAAAAAACGATTATTAGACTCAAGGTATGACTATAAGCTTTAAAAAGTCCAATAAAACATAAACAATTGCTTTGTAACAAAATAGAATACACTTAAAGTATTGATTTAGTGTCGTTTTACGATTCGACAGTTTTTTGGTTTTCATTGTGCATGTATATTGTATATTGTATATTGTATATTGTGTATTCTTTATTTTATATTGTATATTGTATATTGTATATTTTAGAAGTACATTTATTGCTTCTAGATATAAATACATATTAAATAAAGAATGTATAAAAGGAGAGGAAGTTGAGAAGGTCTTCTCCGGTTCCAGGGTCCGACACAACTGATTTGCGGATTTCATAATCAACTTTCGGGGATTTCATATCCTCTACAGAAGTCCCCCCTAAGTCTCGATTATTGTATATTGTATATTGTATATTGTATATTGTATATTGTATATTGTATGCTGTATATTGTATATTGTATATTGTATATTGTATATTTGTTAATATATATTTAATCTTAATTTGTTTCCTGGAAAAGGGTAATTTTTAGATTTATCATCATTTATCTTATTCATGGAGCTTTTCTTTACTTAATTATACAGTATACACCCAGACAATGTAATTGTATATATCTATGATTGTATTAAATATATTGTAGTTCTACTCTACAATACCGTTTTACACCCTGACAATATAATTGTATATATTTATGATTGTATTAAATATATTGCAATTCTACTCTACAATACTATTATATATTCTATACAATATAATTGTATATATTTAATTGTGAACTAGGGTTTCCAGCGAACGAAACGTTTTGCGAAAAAATGCGAAAATTTTCGGTCGCATTTCTCAAACTTTTTTGCGTAACTTCGCATTTTTTCGCGAAAATAAATGAAGCGAAATTTTTTTTTTGCAAAAATACAAAATGCGAAAATATGGCGAATTACGAAAATTTCGCGGAAATACAAAAACTTTGTGAAAACCATGAGTTTTATAGCTGCGACAATTAATTGCTCAAAAGAACTTGTGGAATTCTCTGCTCTGATAGCTCAACATTTGAAGTTTTATTATGTCATATGAATAATTTCTCTTCCTTTACTTTAATAAATGTTTGATGAAGAGAATTTGATTTCCCTAGTTATCTTTTTAAGTTTCTGTCTGTTCATCCACAATACATACGTTTAACTGGATAAATCCCACTTTGGAAATGAGTCTTGTATTCTCAAAACTTAGTCATTTTTGATTTTTTTGCATAATTTCCATATTTTTCGCGAAATTTTCGCTCTTTTTTTTGCGAAATTTTGCATTATTTTTTCGCAAAGTTTTTGCATTATTTTTCGCAAAATATTTGCATTATTAAACTTATTGAAAATCTGGCAATAAGTTTTTATCTTTGATTATTGATTTTAATTAAATTTTACAATATTTTTAAATATTTATATGATATCAGATGGGAATATTTTAAGATTTCTATATTTCTTCATTTTATTTTTGTTCATACATCTTTCAATCATATTTCGGCTAATTTTGAAAATAAATTTTTGGATGTCCTTGTTGTATGCCCTTTACAAGAAAGAACTATTTTTAGAGGATCTTGCTTTATTTCTGAACTCTGTATTGGTATTGAACTAGCTAAGAAGATCTTGCATTCTTTTTTTGGAACTCTGTAATAAATTGTTAACTCATGAGTTGCAACTGACTAAGCAAAAACACCAATTCCTGATATTTTCTTGGGGGCGAGGAGGTTCTTTTGACAACAAGTTGTGGAGCAGGGAGGAGAGATATAAGAGATATATGGAAAATGGGGAGTTGTAAGCCTTAAAGGAATTTTCCACAGCAGTCCAGTCCTCATAGCTGGGTGAGTAAAAATCCGGTATCATTGTGCATGGCTTGTATACCCATCGAGGCTGAAGATGGAGTCTTGCTTTATTCTAAATTACATTTGACAGGCTATTCCCCTGTAGGATAAGACATGTGTGCAACTAAACGCAGTGCTCCCCCAAACTGTAACGCAAGGACTGCTGTGAGAGAGGTCCGTTCTCTTTTAAGGGTGGTAAGCAACTGACAAATCTGGCGATAAGTAAATATGTATTTCGACTCCGACGATGTAAGGGGTTGTTTTTTCACTATTAGTAAAGACAAATATTTTTTGCTGTTTAGAATGAGTTAGACAGAGCTTGCCCACCCTGAAAGCGGGGAGGCAACAGAGGTCGATGGCCTGGTTTATGCACTGACAAGCATTACAAGCCCCGGTTAACCCTACCAATCAAGTCAATCAAGATGGAAGTGGCACTGACCTCATAGGATAAATTTTAAAAGACCGTGATATCGCAGTATCAGGCTAAAGCCCAAATCCTCAAAGTGCAGCAGACTCAAGTGACGCGATTGAGGAATGCGGTGGACAGGATAGATCACAGTATGAAGTGGAGAAATCCTTTGTCGATTTTCATTTAATAAAATTGTCGGACAACTTGTTTGAAGGCGGAAGGTTAGTTCAGGAGCTGAATATATTAGTGTAAGAAGCTGAATATTTTAGTTTAGGAGCTGAATATTTTAGTTTAGAAGCTTAATATATTTGTTTAGGAGCTGAATATTTCAGTTCAGAAGCTGAATATATTAGTTTAGGAGCTGAATATTTCAGTTCAGGAACTAAATATTTTAGTTCAGTAGCTGAATATATTTGTTTAGTAGCTGAATATTTTAGTTCAGGAGCTTAATATTTCAGTTCAGGAGCTAAATATTTTAGTTCAAGAGCCGAATATATTTGTTTAGTAGATGAATATTTTAGTTCAGGAGCTGAATATTTCAGTTCAGGAGCTAAATATATTAGTGTGGGAGCTGAACATTTTAGTTCAGGAGCTGAATATTTCTGTTTATGAGCTGAATATTTTAGTTCAGGAGCTTAATATTTGAGTTCAGAAGCTGAATATTTTAGTTCAGGAGCTGAATGTTTTAGTTCATGAGCTGAATATATTTGTTCAAGAGCTGATTATTTTAGTTTAGGAGCTGAATATTTCAGCTCAGGAGTTGAATATTTCAGTTCAGGAGCTAAATATTTTAGTTCAGGCGCTAAATATTTTAGTTTAGGAGCTGATCGAATATTTTAGTTTAGGAGCTGAATATTTTAGTTCAGGAGCTAAATATTTTAGTTCAGGAGCTGACCGAATATTTTAGTTCAGGAGCTGAATATTTTAGTTTATGAGCTGAATATTTTAGTTTAGAAGCTGGATATTTTAGTTTAGAAGCTGGATATTTTAGTTTAGGAGCTGAATATTTTAGTTTAGGAGCTGACTATTTTAGTTTAGGAGCTGAATATTTTAGTTCAGGAGCTGGATATTTTAGTTCAGGAGCTGAATATTTTAGTTTAGAAGCTGGATATTTTAGTTTTGGAGCTGACTATTTTAGTTTAGAAGTTGGATATTTTAGTTTAGAAGCTGAATATTTTAGTTTAGGAGCTGATCGAATATTTTAGTTTAGGAGCTGGATATTTTAGTTTAGAAGCTGAATATTTTAGTTTAGGAGCTGGATATTATAGTTTAGGAGCTGAATATTTTAGTTTAGGAGCTGAATATTGTAATGAATTAGTGTTAGGGATAGTTTACGAAAATATTTTAGTTTGATGGTGAATAACAACACTATTTCTGTGAATTAAAGATAATGATTTTGAATTTAAATTATGAATAATATTTTTCAAAATTGGCAAATTTGAAATAACAAATCTTTAAAAGATATTAGTTAAGCAAAGAGGGATCCTTGAAACTGTGGAATAAGAAGACGGCTTTTAGTCTAAAGTTATGATTTTTAATACAGTGATAAGCAAGTATATTAAGACAATGAAGAGGATTTTTTTTAAAGTTTGAAGTTGTTAGCAAATTATTTTCGAATTACAAGTTCACAAGTTCCATGCTGTTCAACAATTTTATTCAAATCAAAATCTAAATTGAAAGTCGTCCTCATTGTATTGATAAAATCGCCTACCAATGTATACGAATTTACATAAAATTTTGCCGTGACCAAAAACCCATTTACTTAATAATTATTGGCTTTTTAGTTGTAAAACTTTTTTTATACCATCAATGCACATTGTCATCTGCTATTCCACAGTTTTGTGGGTCTCACTGTATAAGATTTCACCCTTCTATGTTTGGTGGTAATAAACATTCGTGATGATGTCATAAGATTAATTAATATTGAATGGAAAAATGAAATGATAAAAAAATTAAAATACAAAGAACTATATTTAACTACCCACGTCAGTTTGATAATTTTTTAATACAAAGATAATTTACTACAAAGCGCGGGTAAACGGTGGGACTAACGCTGACTGGGCAACGTTCGGTTCCCAAACTAGTACTTAATAATTCTAAACTGTTTTTAAACTGTTTTATTTGATAATTGGAGTTGCTCTGACAAATTTCATAAATACGATTATTTTAAAAAAGTTATCATGATAAGATTCTTATCACAATTATTTTAGAAAAATATAGGAAAATTCTAAAAAGCTTGATAAATAAAAGTTTTTCTATCAATTTAATCTTTCAAGAAATTCCTGCAGTTGTTTTAGTTTTTTGATTGATAAAATCCTTTTTGTCATTTATTCAACAAAGAAATTTCAAATTCTTGAAGATCAATTATGTTGTTGGTCGACTGAACATATTTTTAAAGGATTAAAGTGCATCAGATTTATAAGCTTCGGTATTTTTTCTCATCGGATACATTTTTTCGTATCTTATTTCGGGGGGGTTAGGCCATAATCTCTTAATATCCCTTATCAGTAAATTGTCCTAGGTGTACACTCAGGATAGACAGCGGCCCAGGTAGTTAACTATCATCCCCCCTGACCTACAGAATTGTTAATCCTCTAGTAGTCTCTTTTGAATAATGCAATTAATATCTTGTTTTAAAAAAAAGTTTTCTATTTTGAATAGCTATGGATTATCTTTCATTTTAAATGTGAACATTTTCTCTTTGTATATCATTGTAAATCAAAAACAAACAAAAAAGTAATAAGGGTTTCCATTTTTGACAATAAATATTTTTATCAAAATTTGGATGGTTTTCTTAAATTTCAGTTAGCCGTTAATTTTTAGGAGAAGACCGGAACGTTCATTTCGTTAACAGCATTTACCGTTTTTAATTAACGTTAGTTAACTATCTCAATTTTATTGACAACTTTAATGGAAACGCTTAAAAATTAACCATTGCCAGGATTCACTACAAATGTCAAAATTAATTTCAGATCCGGACTAAAACCCATTTCTCAGTCTGGACTTGAACCTCCAGGCTGATGAGTGGAGTCTAAAGCTTTCGGTCTAACATTCATGATTTGATTTGATTGACGGTGCGAAGCACCGCCAAAAAAAATCAGTTTATGAAATTGTTAACAGTACAGCTCTTAATGGTCTTTTGTAGTATTAACGGCTTGAACCGTTGAACGGTTTCTCATTTCGTTAACGGTTTATAAAATCGTTTACAGTGCAGCCGTGAACGGTCTGTTGTAGTGTTAATGGCGTTAAGGGATTGTCAAACACAGAAGACGACATTTTAAAACATCAAAACACGTAAAATATATTTATTTTTGTTAATGGTTAATGAAATTGTTAACGGTTGTGAACACAGAAGACATTTTAAAATTCACTGTTTAAAAAAATCTGTTTCGTTTTTTTGTCAACCGATAATTTCTTTTTCAGAAAGGGCTAATCCGTTTCGTTAACGATTTAAAAATCAACGGTTTTTTGCTGTCCGTTAACGGATTCTTCCGTTAATTTTCGAAAATCTTCGTTCCGTTAACGGAACTTTTCCCAGCCCTATGAACCAGTAAAGAAAAAACTTCAGATTTTAAAATATCAAAATATTTTTTTTCATATCCAATCACATCGCCAAAATTCCCTGCAAAATTTATGCAATATGCTTCCTTTTGTCAAAGGCAATTCAGACAGATATTTTGTCTACAGTTGTGCAATATTTTTTCTTTTCCTTTGAGCTATTGCAACGCTCTGCATTATTACAAAAACGGCTTTTTTTGGACGAATAATGAATAGATATTATGCTGAGATTTGAGTTTAAGACATTTAAATACATTTAACACTAAAATTTGTGCTAGCACAAATAGCCATACATCATTTTTACTACAAGAAAAATGGCATCAAAAAGAAAAATGCCGTTAAAAGCTCAAGAAAAGCCATTCTTAAAATAGAATTTAAGTATCTACACTCTACATAAAGAAGCTTCCCCCCATTTTTTACATTCTAACAAGGCTTAAAACTTAGTTAACATAAATTAGATTGTTTAAATGTTTTCCTCCATATCACAGTTTCAGGAGTCCCACTTTATAAAAGTTATAAAATTGAAATTAAAGAGTTAATAACCATTAACCTTCCTCATCCTCAATCTTAATATTTTGTTATCTTGAGTATTTCAAAATTATTTGTTTTATTGTTTGATGAACTCGGGAATGCATGACAGGCGATCAGAGAATTGATTTAGAGAAAATCAAATAATTTTCAAGAAGATTTTTTTCTATAAAATAATGTTCCAGGGCCCAAAAGGTTATATAGGACAATAATTCTTTAAAGTACACCTGCAGTATGGAGACAGTACAACAAAATGGCCGTTTTACACTTTTTTTCAAAGTAAATTCCACTCTATATATAGTCTATACTCTTTGGTTTTACGAGTGTAGCGTTTTTCCAGTATGATCGAAAATGGTACAATACAAAGCCTGTACTTTTACACAGTACAGTGCAGTACAGTAACATAGTACAGTTTGCATAAAAAATGGTGTACAGTATATTTAAGATGTACTGTATATATTATTAATAGAATTTAGTGCATTTACACTTACAGTGTTCTTTATATATAGTATAACAGTACATTTCAGTACAGCGCAGTACAATACAGTGTAAATTATAAATAGTACAGTACAGTTACACTGTTCAGTGCGCATTAAATGTACAGTCTTTACAGTTACACAGTACATAGGCCGTTATTTACAGTCTAAATATGTTGCACGGTACAGTACATTGTTGTGAACCATATCCCTAATGTAACCCTGTTTCAAAGGTCGTCTCCGACAAAGTGTACCTCCGTTGAATACTCCGTACTCCGGCCATCCGCCAAACCAAACCTTGCCAAGGATTTTACATAAATAACCTCATGGATCTAGTAAAACTTAAAGTGCATTAAAAAGAACCTATTAAAATGTCTTCCTACACAATAGTTATTAAATGATCAGATGAAAAAATGTTGTTGATTTCATCAACATTTTCTTAAAATTGACGGAGAAGAGTTTAGACAATTTTTTTTTCAATAACTAAAAATATTAACAAATGTCGGGAATGAATGTCATCACTTAATGTCTATGTTTTTGAGACGACCTGCATCTCACTCATAAACCTCTCACTTACAATAGGACTAGGAGAAAATCACAGATTGTATAAACTAAGCTTGAGATAAAAGAAAGAAAAAATAATTATGAAATGCGATTGAATTCCTTTGAAGAATGGTTTCTCCAGCACCAGATCAAATATATTAAACCGACCAGTGAACCCTGATTGGTAATCACTAAAACAAACATAACCATACTTCTCCAGGGGTAGAAGCTGTTCTACCCTCTCCTGTACACAGCTAGCAATATGCTGGTCAACGTTTATCAGTCTTATTATGTTCGGAGTTCTGAAGGTGATTGCGAAGTATTGAATGGGTCGGTTGACCGGGAACCCAGTAGCGGAGTACTCATAACTAGGTTCAAGATCATCCATTCTCCAGCTGTATATAGTTCTAGGTGATGTTGGATATATCTAGTTATCTTGTATTATATATCCAGTATATGTTGGGTATCTGGGGAGGGACCCCTGTACCCCCCTACTCAGCTGTCTCATCACTGGGGGACGGGTTGGGCTGGCGAGCTGCATCCTCCATCTCTGTATTGATCACAGCATCCTCGGATTCTTCTCACCGTCACCTGGGCCCCGCCCCA